>NC_088679.1:56227139-56530169 GCF_950023065.1 Planococcus citri
TAAAACTAGAAAAAAAAAAGGTAGCCCAAGATGTACAGTAAACATTAACACACCGAATCACCTCGCTTCTTAATTTTTTTGTCGTTTTTAATGCAATGGTTAGCTTACACAGGGGATTGTACGTTGCTTTGCTTGAAAACATATTGACCAAGTCGACAGTGTGGGTACCTAAGATTAAAGAAGAAGTACATACAATTATTTCAAAAACTTTTTTCTCTTTTGAAATTCTCACTCGGCAGTCGGCACATTAACACCGACCCGTGTTATCTAAACTAAGTTTAAGTTGTTCTAATTGCTCTCATAATTTTGCCGCTTATCGGGTATAAATGCGTCGTAAAGAAAGAAAAAAAGAAAGAGAAGAAAAACACCTAACACGTAACCCTTGTAATCCTTTTAGGAAACCTTCGATGTAATCTGCGTTGATGGTATAGGTTGCCTAAGCTACGTACATTGCATATGCAACTTCCAACTTCTCCATATTCAATAAAATAGATCGTTTGCATAATTAGAAGAGATTTTTCTTTTATACGTACGATGATGCGGCGGTGGTAGGTACACATCCGAGAGTATCGCAGTAGCTGGTTTGTGAGGTTATTTATTAAATTCGACTTAATGGCAACACGTTTCGGTGTAATGATGGCTACCAGATAGAACATAGCGTTATCAACAAATCAGAATACTCAGCGTTATTGTTTCCAATTGCATTAGAGTCTTGTGGCATGTGCAAGGTAAGGGGAATCACGAAGGGATATAAATCCAAAACTTACGACCGTGTTGTATGAAAGGCAAACATCGTAAACATAATCTCGTTTACAAAATAACAACTTTCACATAATTTAGAATAAACTAACCCCTCCGATTTACTTATTTATTTTTTTATTTTTTCTACATATTTTTTTTTGCGTGTGTACTGTGTTGTGTAGGACCTATATTGATGATGGAAGATGCAACTCGTGTGTGTGAAGATTTACTTATACTTACTCGGGTAACCGTTTCTTTTAAAGATGGTATTTTATGAGAAAGGCCTGCGAAAAAACGTTTACTTTTGGTGTTTGGTTTCATAATGGGGAGGTGCTGGCAGGGAAAAGTTTTGGGAAGAAGTTGGTTCGGATTAATTATCTGCGTAAGTGGATTACTTTTGGTGTACATATTATTTTCAAGTCGGCTGAGAGTGGAAAGTTCCTCAAATATTTATTGAAAATCGAAAAAATCCGTGAAATATTATGTTTGAAATTTTTTATAAGTTTTTTATTTATTATGAAAATGGCTAAAATTGATTACACTGGACTATAAAAAATGATCAAAATTTTTCAAAGTATAGATAAATTCATTTTGAAAAATACATATCTTGATACGGTTAGGTCTTGAAGAAATGTACGCCCGAAAATTTTTGAAATTGTTTTACAATGTTTCAAACAATTTGAGTAGATATACTTATACGTACATAGGTATGTAGTTATGTACTGCTTATGCAAAAAAATAAAATAAAAATAATGATAATAAATAAAAAAATCTCATGAAATATTGAACCGATAATGTAATTAAGATTTAGAATTATCCCCTCGGTGATGAAGATATAAAAAAAACTTACCTTTTGTACTTTTCATAATGCTTACTTAATTGTTCAATGAATGTTATACATTGCCTTCCTTTGAAATTAAAGGAAAATTCATTTTTGACCATGGTGGTTGGTTTAGATTTTTCGAAAAACATCTTCTTTTATGATTTTTTGCGTAACTTGCAAACTGAAGAGGCTACGAATTAATTTTAATTGCAAAAAATCGCAACGATTAAGTACGTATAGGTAAAATAAATGAATGGTACGTCGAAAAGTGGACAAATTTTATTTTATGGTAATTTTTTTACTTTGAAATTTAAAAATCTATTGAAATTTAAAAATTGTCAATTTTGTTAAATTTTTTAGTTGTCGACAATATTTTTGGATTCCAATAACTTTTTTTTTAGACCAAGAAAAAAAATTGATCATGATAAAAAATTTGTTCATTTCTGCAATCATTTTTTTCATCGCGATTTTTTGAAAACAAAATTCATTCGAAGTCCCTTCAATTTGCAGGTTAAGCAAAAAGTCATAAAATACTACCAATTTTGTTTATTTTTCGAAATTCTACCGACCACGGTGGTCAAAAATGAATATCGATTTGTTAGTTTTGAAAATCGAATTTGTCCTTGTTGGACTTCTCAAAATAATGTAATACGAGTATGTAGATATTTACATAATCAACTTCGTGATTTTTCTGCTTTCAAATCTGAATCTGAAATTCTTTTTAAAATTTTGAGAATTTCTCAAAACATTTATTCGGGCAAATTTACCGGTTTGTTGAGTTCTAGCGCAGAAAATCTGTTTCAAAAAACAAAGTCATTTACTTCTATAAGGAAAAAGATTATTGCTCAAGAATATTTTATTCTGATTTTGGTCAATTGTCAGACTTTCCAGGCTTGCTCCTTACTTTCTTGATCTTTTTGATCACTTTTTATGAGAGCTTTTTTTATTAGGTTTTTTTATGTCCTACAATAGAAGAAATAGGAAATTAGGAGAGATATCGAATAATGATGAAAAAGTTGAAAGTATGAATTAGGCTTATGAGAAGAACAAAATTTAAAATTAATTTAAAATTAAAAATTACTTACTTACGCAAGTTTTCTTCCAAAGTAAGTGACCATCCATCTATGCTGAGTAAGTAATGAAAATCCTTCTGCGGATTATTTACAAGCTTTTTATTGGTACATATCTATATTCTTTGTTGTCATTCGTTGTACCCAGCAATTCTCTTTTCTCCTGGAAGAGTAAACAATAAAATAATTTGTTGCTAGATTTCCTCACGTTCAAACCAAAATTTGGTTTGTACTTATTTTCGACTTTTAGAAACGAGTGAGGAGGAGATTTGAACCGTTCTGGAACCTCTAGCGGATTTTCAGAGTTTTCGAAAAAACATGATGAGTGGGGTTAAAATGAATTTCAGTACCTTTAAACTCGGATTTACCATTTTTGTGAACCATTCGATCGATTTAAGCGCATATTTCAACGTCTCTTTGCGTTGGTTCAAATCCAAAATTTTCTCTTATGATAACTTTTTGAAGAACAAAAAAAATGGAAAATTTGTTTTTCGTGTACAAGTAAAGAAAAAAAGGCTGAGATTTTGTTTGTACCCTATCACCAACCTTCCTAGTAGATTGGTGATGGTCTCGAATGGTCCTTTAGTCTCCAACGGGTTTTTGGCTTTCAACCGGGATAAAATGATTTTGAAAAGATGCCCAAATCGATCGAATGGATCCACAAAGACGATGAATTCAAGTCTATTGGTGCTGAATTTAATTTTCAAACTACTTACCCTGTTTTTTAAAAAACTGTAGAATCCAAAAAATCAACTGAAGCCTCCAGAATTGTTCGAAACGATCACAAATCAACCGGGGGAGGGGAGGAGGGTCCAATACAGAGTGGGGCGAAAGTTAGTAGATATTCCGATGAAAATTTTCTAGTGAAGAAAGTTTGAAAATTCATTACTTACTCGGGTTCAAGTGAAACAAAATTCAATCTCTTTTTGACTTGTATGAAAGCTGCAAGCTGGGAGATTTCGAGGTAAAATTTTTGTCAATTTCGGTCCACGGAAAGGGATGCTGCAGGGGCTCCAAACTGATTGTCTCTCACACATATCGCTAATTTGGGTTGAAAATTTCATCCAAATTCGTAATACCTGATATCGTCTGTTTACTTAACTTTGGGTCGTAGAACTCGAATCTGGCGTCATTTTTCGAGTAAGGTTTGCGCATTTTCGCGACCATTTTGCGTAAAATGCCAAAAATCATATTTTCACCTGTAGAATTTCAAGTTTCAAAGAGGTACTAGTGTAGGTAAATAATGGTCAAATGAAAAAACCAATCTTTGATTCGGTTTCTACGAGTCAAATTACACTCCTCTAGACACTTTTCGCTATAATTTAGGCGAAATTGGAAAAATTCGATTGTTTGACTTCTCATTTCTATTTTCCGATCGATTAATCATTGACATTTTTTCAAAAATTTATTGATCGTGTGTCTCTCTAGACCTTGCTGGTAATTAGGCATTGCGAGAACGTGTCAAAACTGTATTTCTTATGGTATCACAACGGTATAAAAATAATTTAAAAAATTAACTATTACTTACAAAAGGTGCTCCGTCTGCTTCAATTAAATCACGCGAGACGCTGCTGTAAGGTCGTAGATAGTCGCCACAGAGGCTTTAAAACCCCTATCTTTTATATAAGGCCCCCATACTACATCTGGGGAACGCAAAGGCCAAGGAGTGTCTCCTCCTCGTCCCATCCAACCTGGAAAGTTTTCATTTAGGTAATAACGAACTGCAAGTGTGAAACGGGCTGGAGCTCCATCTTGCTGTAAAATGATCTCGGGATCAACAAATCTGGTATCTTCATCCAGAACTAAACGCAATTCCGTCAGCAACTATCGATATGTGTAAGAGACATCTTGTTTGAAACCCCTCCAGCATCCCTTTCCGTGGACTGAAATTGACAAAAATTTTACCCCGAAATCTCCAAGCTTGGAGCTTTCATACAAGCCAAAGAGATTGAATTTTGCTCAACTTGAACTCGAGTAATGAATTTTCAAACTTTGTTCACTAGAAAATTTTCATCGGAATACCAACTTTCGCCCCACTCTGTACAAGGCATTAACCAAATTTGAGCTATCTAGGTCATTTTGGTGTAATTCAGATTTTCTCACATTTTTAGCCCTATTTTGAATTTTCAAAATCGCATTGTTCCTCAAACACAAATAGTAATTTCATACCAACAAAGCCTGAACAGACTAGCGATTCATATAGAAACTTTTCAACACGATTTACAGTTTCAGTTTCTGCATTAAGTATATTATTTATCTTCCTTCATATGCATACATACGACGACGCACCTACGCTAAACATATATTGCTATACTATAACGAAAAGCTATAAATTAAATTTTTGAATAGTGTCGCGCTGATATACGCCTGGGCCCGGAGAGCCTTTTTCCAAATGTCATAAAACCAATAAAACTAAAAGTTATATATAACAGGGAACGGATAAAGGTTGTAAACATATTTGCCTAAAAGGTTAATAAAATTCGGATATTCGCGAATGAACGTTTATCACGTATAAACGAAAGCAGAAGCAGCACATTGCCAGATAGAAAACGTTGATGCATAAATGTCCCTGTTAATAATCGTAAAACGCTTTTATAGGTTGAAAGCTTTTGTTTGATATGGAGAGTTTTATTGCTCATATTTTTAATTAATTTCCAAATACCTATTGAGAGAGTAAAATTTTCGTGTTTAATATACTTATACTCTACCTATAAGCTGCCATGATGATAGTATGGATATAGTTGTATTGTTCCGAAAGTTTGATAAGCTTTTCACGAGCGGTCGTTAAAAGATGTGGTGGTCGATTTGATTGTGTGTGCTGTGAAAGTTCTGGTCTGTTGAATGGCGGAGGTGCGTGCGAAGTTTAGTTCTCAACAGCCATATAGGAAGGGATGTCATCAAGTGAATTTGTGTAAAATTTTCATCCTGGTAATTTTTCCTGTTTCTCTCCGGAGTCTACTTGAGAAATGAGAATAGGGATAATCACTTTCGAGGAAATTTTCATATATTTTTGAACAACAGTCAAATCAGAAAACACAGCTCAGTCAGAGATAAATAAGTAAGTAGGTAGATTAAAAAATGAATTGATTGAAGAATTTGAAAAAAAAAGATGAATTAATCATCCTCACTAGATAAGTACACATGTAAGTTACTCTCTAAATTTGAAACAGTGAAATTTCACTGTTTCTTTCACTGTTTCAAATTTACAGAGTAGTAATTTTAATGGGCGAGGTTCAAAAATTGCAAATTAAGTTCTTTTAACAGGTTGAATTTCGCAGACCTAATTTATTTCCGTCAATTAGAATATAGCCCAGTTTTCCCTGATTTTTTATCATATCCGGAGGGGACGGCGTTCCTCCCTCTGTGGCGTGGAATGTCTCTTTCAGACTTACACTGGGTCCATCATGGACAGACTGGAACACCTGTCTGGGCTTCAACACTCAGATTGGCTGGCAAACTGTGTTTTCAATGTTTTCACAATAAACTTATTGAGAAAAAAACATCAAAAGTGACGATTTTCAAACAAAATATCCGATTCAGTAATGCGCAGCGCGGTCTGAAAAGTCTCCTTACGGAGGCGAAAGATTAGCAGTACTTTCGGGCGACTAAAAGTTCCCACTCCTAGGTGGTGAGCGTACCTCTGGAAAAAGGCGAGACCCCCCCCCATCGTGTTTTCATATTTTCCTCTGAAAATAGGGCACTTACGAGAAAAATGGTTAGTTAGGTAAGTATGTAGGTATTACAAAAAATTGTTCTAAATAAAATTTGTAACAAAAAAGTTTCTCATCACTTGTCGTGTATGATGAATCGTTGCTATTTTTAATTCCAATAAAAAAGTGAATTCGAATAATTTGATCAAAATTATCGTGTAAAGTGTGGAAATACTGGTATTTTGACGCGCTGAGTACGAATCATGGAAATTATTTTATTGAAATCGAATTTTTTATACTTAGTTAGAGGCGCTTTTTGGTAAAAAATTTCTGATTTTAAATTGAATAAACCACTTTCTTCGAATTAAATGAAAACATGAACGACGCTGGGTATCCATAGGTAAGGAACTAGACCTCAGTTCCTCAGTATTACAACTTGTTAGGTGAGATTGGGTATAGGTAGGCTTAATAATAAAAAAGCTCCTGGTTTTGATCAAATGTATCACCCATAGGTATTATTTGCACTTTTCAACTACACATTAAAAATTCGATTTCGAAAAAATAAAGTTTAGATTCGTGCTTGGTGGGTTAAAATACCCCGATTACCATACTTTTCGCGATAATTTTGGTCAAAATTCTTCGAATTCACTTTTTTATTGCGGTATTGAAGTCCTCACTTCCTCAGAATTCAATCATGCGTCTATCTCCGCAACAATTCATCCTGCACGAAAAAGATTCTACGTAGTATAATTTTTGTACCTAATATTAATAACTACTAGTATTTTTCTCGTTGATTTCGTATTTCCAGAGAAAAGTGTGAAAATCCGATTTTGAAGGAGGACTCACCCCCCCCCCCTCGTTCATCAGGGAAACTCTCATCACCTTCGAGTAGGGAACTTCAGCATATTGTTCAGGAAGGTTTCCCTGCAATCCTGCATTTTAAAAAAAGCCCCCGCTGTTGGAATTTTTTGGGTCAAAATGTCTAGATAGGCTTGGCTAATTGTTTCGTTTTCGTAATGCTTACAAATTGAAAATCATCTTCTAGGCGTTATTATAATTGTTTAGATATCGATAACAAATTACAAGTCAAATCCGGTATGTACATACAAAACATCTTGCATAATACAAAACGGTTCCTTCGTCACTCTGTACGAGTAGATTACTGATGCCTTTTTTTTTTTTCAGTGAAACTATCCTTTTTGGTAATGGATATTGTTTCACCTTCGTCCTTCGAGAACTTTTTCATCTCGTAACAAACCAGAAAATTTTACCATATGATTGGTCGCACCGGAATCTACTACGAACGTGACGAAATCTACACTGCCATCCGAATTTTCAAAATTTTTACGTACCCGTGTTCAACGCTACTAACGAACAATTTTCCTTCGAATGTATTTTTATTCCGAGATAGACCGGAAACATTTGCCATCGCACAAGCAACCGAATTATCACACGGATTTACGTTATCATTTACACTCGAATTTTCAACACGATTAATGTTTTGATTTAACTCACGTGAATTTATACTTCCAGAAACTGAACCGAATTCCGGATACTTAAACGTAAGGTAAGACCGCCTATAAGCACTCACTTAGTGGGAGAATCGCTCTGGCTCCTACCCATGTTGATCTAACGCGATGATTTTTTGGCAAAAGATACTTTAGGGTCTTGGCTACAAAATGCCCTGAACATTTTGGCCCCAACCCCCACCCTCTTTTTGTAAAATTGAAAATGCCGAGACACCTCAAATGCGTACCTATAGGACAGGGGGTATCCTACAGGTACGCAAACGTCTTCCTATTAGTACGCACTCAGTAAAAACAATTGAAAACTTCAATTTTATTTGAAAATAACTTTTGGAAAATTATTTTAAGAATACCTGCAATAAAGATAATTGAAATCCATAATTTTATTTGCAAAAAAATTCCAAAAAATACTATTTCAGTCTTTTTTCATGTACAACTACTAACATGGATTGCATTTTCATAGAAAATACTTTTAGAATGCAAAAAAAGACTGATCTAGTGTTAATTACGTTATTTTAAAAATCAAATTATCAATTTCAATTAATTTCATTCAAATTACATACGTTTTTTGAAAAAAAAAATTTTTCCATGTAAATTTCCATGTAAGGTTAGGTGCGTACTTGCGGGCACATTTTGGGTTTTTTCACAAAATTGCTCAAAAACGTGATTTAAAGTGATTTACATTGAATTTCAATTACATATATCATTGAAAAGTACATCAAATTTGCTATCAAATGAGTTATTGAAACTTGCCTTTTAATAATTTTTAATGTCCTTCACACAATTTCACATTTTTGAACCCCACGCCCAACGCCGCGCTGTAGAAACTGAAAAAAAAAAACGCGAAATATTTCAACACGCACATTTAAAACAATACATTCAAATTCGCATATATAATATATACACTTATACAGTAAGTATACTTACTTACACGATGAAATATTGAAATTCAATTAAAACTGGAATTAGGTACTTAAAATGCCGCAGAAACATGAAACCTACGCTTTAAATTATCAAATAAACACTATATCTAGGAAGGAAAACGCGAAATATTTCAACGGAAAAAATTTGAAAAGGGGGGACCCTGGACTCTGAAGTAGCTTTCAGGAAAGTTACACCGTGGTTACCTGTTTTTATCCCCCCTACCTTTTCAAATTTGCAAACACTGGTGATAACAAATAAAATTACCAGTAGTGATAAAATCCAAATCAAAGGATTACTCGATGGTATTGGTAATTTAACTAATTTAAAGTACTTTATTTGAGTTTTGAGTATAGAATCCAATTAGCCTGTTACCAGCTACGTTCGGAAATAAGAGAAGTCTCAAGCATTTAGATGTAAGCAATAATCCATTGGCACAAACGTTTTCCGAATTGGTATCTAGTAATTTTATCAATAGTCTACGTTCAACGATGGAAAATATCAATTATATGGAGAATAACAACAGTAGCATGATATCAGATAAGTATGCTCGTTAAACCATATATGTGAGGACGCATACGGAAAGGGTCCATACGACAAAAAAAAAAGTTCTCTGAAATTGTTGTAGGAACTCAAGGGTTCCTACAACAATTTCAGAGAACTTTTTTTTTCTTTTTTGGTCATAAGGACCCTTTCCGTATGCGCCCTCGTATATTGTTCTTATGCATCGCCATCTCTATTCTAAGTAGTAGTTCAATGAATATTTTTCATGTTTTAGGTAAGTATAAATTGAATGGCGCAATTTTGAGAACTCCTGAAAACCCCTTTCGGTGACCCATACATACAGGCAATAATTTATCTCTTTAAGTAATATAAATTCGAAATACATCATAATTATCTTTACCTATTGCGATTTCAAAAAACTAAAATTTTCTATTTTTTTCCCTCATTCTTGTAAAAAATAATGAGGTTTTTTGAATTTGGAAAAATGTACTCATCACAGGTGAAAAAATCGAAAATTTTAATAACCGACCCTGAAATTGCAATTAGGTATATGACATATTTCGAGTTTAGGCATATTAGCCTAGACATGAATTTTACCTGGGTAGGTCATTCTAAAGAGGGTTCAAGGGTTCCCAAAATTGCACCATTCATATTTATTTTAAACATAATATGAATTAAAAAATGCGAAAAAATAGGTCCAAATTTAAGTTGATGATGTGGTAAGGTGTCTTTTTTGACACATAATTATGTAGCGAGAAGAAAAATTTCGACCAAAGTGTAAAGGAAATGAGAGGAATAAATTCAAAAACGAAGAAAATGTATCGAATATTTATTAGGATAGGACAAAACAATTTATTTAAACTTTGCGGATTTTAAATCAGACTTGAAAAAAATATAGGTATGCACACAAAAATATGACAATAAACAGGAGAATAACTCCAAACAAAAACAAACTAAAAATAACATAAACGAAACAAAAATAACCAAATATTTGTGCTCGCAGGAGCAAATTGGCGCATAATGACACAGCCAATAAATATTAATTTGGAAACCGGTACCTTAAACAAAATCATCAGTACCTTACAAATACCACAGCTGATACCAGTAGTATACGGGTCACTTTGGAACAGCGGGGGGCTGACGGGCCCCGGTCCCAGAGTGCCCATGTGAGCCATATTCCCACGTTGGTGTAACATTACTTACAAAACTATTGTTCTGAAATCATTGTGTAAAAGAGATCTCGATGATCCTTTGGCGATCTTGCTCCCATCCTTGGCGAATGATTCGAATTTCGGTAGCGGTCGTCGAGTGGAGATCTACTTGATCTTCTCTTTTTTTTTTTCATTTGCATGTTTGTTCTTCTGGGTTGCATGTAGACAGAAATTAGTGCACGTCCTGTGAACAGAATGTGTTTAACGCAAGTACTGGTAGATTTACCCCGCCAGCGACTGAGACTCCCTCACATACTCCCTCAGTGTAGGAGGATTTGTGTCGATGTCTGTAGTGTCAGCAGTGTTGCCAATGCCATATTGAAAAATCCCGCCAGATTGATCCTAAAAAACCGCTAAAAACCGCTAAATTCCATATAGCAAAATCGCTAGACTTCCCGCTAGATTTTCATCATTTTTTTAAAACCTCAAGTCATGTAAAAAATACAAAACTGATGAAGATTCAATTTGTTAAAATTTTTAAACTGTACAAAAATAACTAAAAACTAAAAAACAGTGAAATCATTCAAAAATTACCAAAGAATTGATGAAGTTGAGTGGATGGGTTTTACAAAAGTTCAATTTCATTGATTTTTTTTTTCAAAAATTCAATATTTTTTAGCTGAAATGCTGAATTTGTGAGTTAAAATGGTAAAAGTGGCCATGAAGTCAAAAACGCTAGACTTCCCGCTAGCCGCTAGATTGACATTTTTTGGCGGTTTTCTATGTTCAAAATCGCTAGGAATAGCTTGAAAACCGCTAAATTGGCAACACTGAGTGTCAGTATTTGAATTCGTATGCCCTTTTTCTGTACAACACTTGATGGATTTTCTGGAAGTGCGATTTCAAAAATACAATGTCTTTACATTTGTGTGCTCTGCAAAACCGGATGGTTTTGATTTAGGTGAGAATGCGTTAACATTTGAATGTATACGAGACTTATCTAATGTAGTCAACGAATTCGGCAGTGATTCTGGATGATGTTGGTTCAAGTAAGCTTCTCAAATTACTTGTTTCACAGAAGGATATTTCGTGTAAGTATTTATTTATGCGAAAGCTACCATAGGCTACCGTCAGCTATGAGCTGGGTTCTTGATTATGCGGTTCTGTTTAGTCAGTCTGAAGAAGATGTTGATCTGTTTCATTTAGAACAAATTTTTGGCATGACACGTAAGTTATTCACAGATATGTGCAAATTGGTTTGGGATGTTTCAGAAAAGCTTGGTAGTTCTGTTCAGGTTGAAACTAAAGAGTATTATCTCCACTTACCCTGAACAATACCAAGTGTTATTTGCTAAGGATAAAGATTTACAAAGATACCTAAAAAGAAATTATTGGAAAAAAATGTGCTTCTGGATTTTCAGAAATATTACTTGCTGCCTAAAAACATAAAAAAAAAACGAGAAAAAAATACACAGAACCCTAGATATTGTTGTGATGTGCAGTGTTTCAATTTATTTTATGGAACTAATGAGTCTGATGGTATTGCTTGTCACATTTGTGAAAATTTTAGCAGATGTTACTATAGCAGTAGATCTGAGAAGTATAAGAATACAGTACATACCTGAGAAAAATTAGTCATTCTGAGCTCTAGCATGATGGAGTACATACTACATACTTCCATATACCTGTTTTCCTTCTATAGGCATTATGATACTACTGAATGCAAAATACAAAAATTAAGTATGACAGATTCAGGTTTGATTTTAGTTCATACTGAAAATTTGTATTCAGTTTACCCAAACATTGGGACAAAAAAGTAAAATACCTAGCTGAAACTATAAAAATTTGGAACATACTATTATACCCTTCAATGATAATGCAAAGTTACTGGATAAATTATGGGAAAATATGCTGAGAGATCTGGTCAGATAAAAACCTCATAGGATGTTGGAGTATTGCGTACAACAGATAGGTATGTTTATTATTAAAAATTAAAGCCAACAAAAAATATAAAAATTGAAAAATTTAAAAAAAGCTTAAAGTTAAGACATATAAATTATTATTATTATTATCAAGGCACAAACCTATAATGTAATTAAGCACTCGTACAACAAATATTCTTTCAGAATTTTTAATAATGCGAAAATAGAAAAAAAAACTTATGATAATTGAAATACATTTATGTACATTGATCCAGAACTTCAAATTTTGACGTCTATCGAAATCTTGATGCATAACCATGATAGCGTCATTATCCCAATCGTATCTTAAAGCTAAAAATTTTAAATGTTTGTCAAGAAATCGAACAGAAGAAATAAATAAAAAGGGATCAACAATAAATTTAATAACAGAAGATTTCGACAAAACTTCTAAGCCTCTTGTAGAATAACATTGAATTTTCTGACAGGCTATTTTTAATGTAAATACAAGTACCATAACACCAAAATAGAGTCCTTTGTTATTATATGGTAAAAGATTTATCATAGATGGAAAATGATACTCTGGAAAAGTCTTCCGATATTGAAAGAAATCAAAAAAAGCATAGCTCATATTAAAATTTAAAATAATTGCGTCTATACACTGAAAGTAACAGAAAATTTCATAAAAATCGTACATAAATTTCACGACATAGTGATACAGTATAAAACTTACTTTTGAAATGAAAAATTAAATAATTTTGTTACTTTAGGAATGAAAAATTAAATAATTTTGTTACTTTAGGAATGAAAAATTAAATAATTTCGTTAATTTTGGAATGAAAAATTAAATAATTTCGCTACGTTTGGAATGAAAAATTAAATAATTTCGGAAGATATCATTAAGGCGACAAAAACTCGAACTGGAATGCCGGTTAAAATCTAAACCGTTATAAATTTAAATTTCAAAAATTATAACAAAAGTTACTTATCGAATTTACTTCATTTTTCAATTTATTCGAAAAAGTGAGTATTAAAAAATATTTCCCAAACTTCTTCACAGATAGGTTAGGTAATTATCATGAACTATTTCTCTAACAGTACTCACTTTCATTCGAAATGAAAATGCTAAAGCATTGAAACGACTGACCAGTACTGAGACACGGTTTTCCCGCCCGAATTTATCAATTTTGGTCGGTTTCCTCGCAATATGCATTATGAAAAATGCCAAACTGCACCATTAATCTGAATTTTTACCTATTTTTTTCATGTTTTAAGTGTAGGTAAATTGAATAGCGCAATTTTGGGAACTTCTGAAAACCTCGTTCGGTGACTCATACCTGGCAATAATTCATCCCTTGAGTAAAATAAATTCGAAATACATCATAATTATCTTTACCTATTGCGATTTCGGAAAAATTTGAATTTTCCATTTTGTTTCCCATTCTCGTCAAAAATAAGTTTTTTTTCAATTTTGGAAAAATATACTCATCACAGGAAGAAAAAAATCGAAAATTTTAATAACCGATCCTGAAATTGCAATTAAGTATACGAGGTGCGGCTATTAAAAAACGAGACAGGGCGCGCCTCATGGCCCCCTTGAAGGGGAGAGAGAAACTGAATACACCGTTAGGTAGCTGGAAGTCTCTACTATTCCAGTACAAAAATTCGTTTTCCTCCCCTTAGTAGTTTTTTTTCTGTAGCGGTTTGAAACGAACGTGTTTTTAACCTCGTGCCGAAAATCAAAAATTGACAAAAAATACAAGTGAAGGGTCAATTTGAAATTTATTATTTTATTTTGGGAATAGGAAAAAGTCACACTTTGCTAAATCAGGCGAGTACCGCCCATGTTGAAGCACTGGTGTGACTTTAGGAGCCAAATAATGCTTCACGGACGGTGCATTTTGGGGCGGCGCGCAAGATTCAGGAGTTGCCTCGGCACATCACCGGCCTTTTCTTATGAACGCGTTCTCGCAGCGTTGTCAAAACTTGCAGACAGTAAGTCTGATTAACCATCTGACCTTTGGGAACCCATTCGATCATGATTTCATCAATTTTGGCCATTTTTTCCAGAGTCCAAAACAGAAACCGATCGACCTGGACGTTGGTCATCTTTGGTGCTCTCTTGACCCTCAGAAAATCGTTCACACCACTCAAAAATACGCACATGTGATGGAGAATTCTTACCATAGGTCTCTTTTAACAATTTATAACACCCGGTCGGCGTTTCTTTTCAATTCAATGAGAAATTTCAGATTAATTCCTTGCTTGTGTATTTTGTCAATTTATGATTTTCGGCACGAGGTTGAAAACACGTTCGTTTCAAACCGCTACAGAAAAAAAACTACTAAAGGGAGGAAAACGAATTTTTGTACTGGAATAGTAGAGACTTCCAGCTACCTAACGGTGTATTCAGTTTCTCTCCCCCCTTCAAGGGGGCCATTAGGCGCATCCTGTCTCGTTTTTTAATAGCCGCACCTCGTATATATACGTAGTATATATGACATATTTCGAGTTTAGGTTATTAGGTTTAGGTATATTAGTCTAGACATGAATTTTAGCCAGGTAGGTCATTGGAAAGAGCTGGGGTTCAAGGATTCCCAAAATTCCGCCATTCATATTTTTTTAAAACATATGAATTGAAAAATGTAAAAAAATCAGTCCGAATTCAAGTTGATGATGTGGTTAGGTGTGTTTTTTTAGACCATTAAAGGACCAATTTGGGCGTAATAATATACAATGAAAAAACGGTTTTATGAATTTTTGAAGGTTGCCATTGTACATACATGAAAAATTCTGAAAAAATATATGCACGTTGTGCGTTCACGTGCTTTTTTTAAAATTGCACCTGTGAAAGAACTTACTTACTATAAAGTTTTAAGCCAGAAGTATGCATGGTTCTTTTCCATACGATGGACATTTCTAACTGAAGTCATGATTTCGCGCCCTTTTTGGAAGGGGTTAGAGGATGAGATAGCAATCTGAAATTTTTTAGGGGGTTTCAAGATCAGGAAGAGCAAATTTCAATAGTTACGTAGGTATAGTTTCGAAATTCGAAGTTTTTTTACTTTGTTTTCGATTACCTATTTTTGGACAACTTTTTTGAATACTTACTTAATTAACCCTGCTGCACGAATCAGTCACTACTTTAATTGGGAAACTACTTTAATGTGACTCTCTACGGTTTGTGAATGAACCGGAGGAACTGTCACATTTTCTGCACCAAGGAATGAATAATACATATGTACCTACTTATGTAGTTCTGAGCACATTTCCTGATTATAGCCTACAAATTTCTCGTAAAAACGTAAAAAATGCGATTTTGACTTCTTTTAACTGATTTTTGGGAATTTCGGGCCCAAGGGTAGCGTCAAACGATATTTTTGTAAGAACCAAAATGTAGGAAATTTTTCAAGAAACAACATTCATTTCATGATTTTTTTTTTTCTTGTGGGAACAATATTTAAGGCGGTAGGGGAGTTTCCAATGTTGAGAGATGCGTCCTTAGGAAAGGGGATGGGGTAGAAATTGAAATATGCATTTAAATGATTTCTGTAGGTACGGTTTTAAGCTAACAATTTCTACTTCTACACCCGGAAACGTATCTAATAAATAGGTAAAGCATAACGATAGGCAAAAAAAAAAAAAAATAGAAAGGGATCCTCTCGCTAACTACGCGACAAATAAACATAAACGTTGCATACGAATTGGAAATCTGTGCATGGTACCATCCTAGCATTGTACTATGGCTTAGGCTGTATACGATTATACCTATAAACTCCGTTATGTACGTTTACCAGAGTCGTAAGCACATTCGTATAAATATGTGTATAGGTAGAGGTAGGTTGGCATGGGCAAGGGCATGGGCATGGGCACGGGTAATGGATCCAAATTTGATTACACCGACGGTATATCTAATCAGTTTAAAGGGTGATAGAAGTCTGCGTTGTGCACACAGTGCCCGAACACATGTTTCGTTAAATGGGACAACGGGTCGTAAAATGCAGCCAGTATATGGAAATGTACGTACAACTACTAGTACGACGACGTCGACGTCGAAGACTATAAAAACATATACGCGGCAGGAATTCGGTTTTCGAGCAGTCAGTGGGCTTTTAAAGCCCGGTTGGATTTTCATTGAACCAAAGCAATGATCGCACACGTTACGTATGGAAATTTATAATACGATGAGATGAGACGCGAATGAAATTTGTGTTTTTCACCGACGACCTACCTAATCCTCACCTGTTTTTCTTCGACAACGACGACGCTTTTTTTTTCACTCTCTCGTTTCTCATTCGAGATATGGTGGTATTTTCATTATACTCGTAAAAAAAATAACTCGTACGTCGCGTCCGCGGATTATATCGACTATAGGTAGAGAGTTTTTTCCATCGTGGATAGATTTTAATAAAGTAAGGATATGAAAATAATACTGCAATTTTTACGATACAGTCGCATGTGTTTTTAAGGAAAAAGGTGGTCGGCGTTCGCACGTGTGGGTGTTTATTTCATTCTATGGTTGACATCTGTTGCGAACTATACCATACTCGATACTACGTACGTAATCGTAACCGCATCGTATAAGGTGTACGAAGAGTGTACGGTAGCACGTCTTATGGCAATCACATGATGTGTATTACATTTTACATCTAAAGGTACCGAGACCTAAAAGTAGTACGTAAGTAATGATGCATGCTTAATGGCAGAAAAGTGTGTGTATTTATAAATGTTCGCTAGGTACGCGAGCACATCGTGTTGTCATTAGAAACTCGAAAAAGGGATTATGTTGTCGAGGTTAACTGACACTTGTTAAAATATTCGTCTGTTTTGTTCTGCGATTATATTCGTCTTGTTTTTACCCTCTTCTTTGTTTTCTTTTCAAAAAATCAATGACAAGGTGTTGGAACGAATGTCTTGACGGATCCGTCTAACTCTGCAGTAATTAAGAACTTTCTTTAAGTAGGTTAAATTGGTTTAGAGTATGTAAGAGTTGAAGGGTCGTTTGTCTAAAAAGACATTTTTACGTAGGCAAATGTTCGAGGATGCGATTGATTTCTTTTACCATTTTACGATGATCTGAAAGATACTTACTACGAAATCATCATAGCTCCTCTGCATTCGTATAATTTGTGTTTTAATGCTCGATACGAGTAGGGTAAGTATGTAATTGAAAATTCATTTTTAAAATACCTATAGCTAGAATAAGCTAATTTCTTGAAAAAACAAAAACGTGGGGTTTTGCCAATTTTTGGGTACGGGTACGTGTGCGTACACCCCCTCCTTTCCCCTGCGAGGAAATTGCGATTTGAGTTTCTGAACTTTCCAGAATCCGCAGTGAGAGACATTTTTATGAATCGGAATTTGTACTACATACAATATATAAATCATGAGGTTTTGGATGGACTCTGAAAACTTGATAATTTTTGCCATAAATTATGGTAATTTTTGATTTTTTCTATAAAATATAGTAATTTCTCTCAAAGTGCATTGCAAAAGTTTTACTATACCTAATCTATTAAAAAAAATGGTTAAATTTGTAGTAAAAAAAGAAATCGTTGAATTTTCAGAGTCTACCCAAAATCTCATTATTAGATGGTAAAAAGTGCGATACATTTTTCTCTGTGCATTAACTTTGAATTTCAGTACCATTTTTGGTTCCTTATAAGCAACTTGAAGATTGGTGGGTTTCTTTGTTTGTATGTGCAAGGTTCAATAAACGGACTTGATGAGTCAGAAGTGAAGTTTGTTAGTGTTTTTCACCGTTAATGCACAACTTTCATGCAACTAAAGACTATCGTGCAAACCAATTTTTCAATCGTTTAATTATAGGTACCTATATTTCCCCTTCTTTATTTCATCAATTCACGTGCTCAGCTCATTCGGATCGCGAAAATTTAATATAAAACGAATTGCTTTCTTATCCAACCATTTTATTGCAGTAATTCCAGTCATCGTTGATCTCCAATTGGTAAATTGAAAATTGAAATTAATTTGTAGTACTTAAGTAACAAATGAAAACATGGACAAATATTTTTGGCGAGTGTACATCAAATCTAGATTTTGAAAGTACAAAAAAAATTCAGCTTCAAGTAGATAATTAAAGCAAAAAATATCATACAACCATCAACCAATATGGTAAACGCGAATGCAAAAACTCTTGCAATCAGCAACTAGCTGATGGCTTGTTTTTTTAAAAGGAGGACAGCCAAAAATTCATATTTGATTTGCTTTATGAATAATCGAATTATATGGGTAGGACGGTAGGTATTGTAGAATAATTGAAAATAATTATAAAAAAATAAAAAAAATATAAATAAAAAATCGAACGACAATTTCGATTACATTAAAAAAAAGTCACAGCTATTAAATATAGTATACAAAATTTGGAACAGGAAATTTTTAGCAGCGACTCTCGAGCTCTTATTATTCTCACGAGCCCACTGCACTGCAGCTGCTAGCATCTCATCAGAATATTGACGATAACGAGTACCCAAACGTTTTTTTGGCCGGCGGTGGCAACTGATAGCCAAATTCACCGAATAAAAGCAAAAATTAGTCAACAGTAAAAAACAAAAAAAACGAATAAAACACAAATCTCATGGAACCTGTATAGGTACTTATTTTGCATCAAAGGAGTAGACGTAGCGCAGAAGGGTATCCGGTATAGGTGCTCTCGATACCCTTCCGAACTACTGGATGCATTTGCTGCAACCGCCGCCACTGGTTGAGGTGAATCTTCATACACCTGAATTGCTGGGGGGCTGCTGAAAAAAAACCACAATGATGAATTAGTGAACATTGCTAAAATGTAAAAAAATATTATGAATAAAATAAATGAATAAATAAACTCGTATTTTTAAAGATAGAACTTTCATTTCAAGAACTCCTGAACTTGATAAAAATGATGAACTTTGTTTAATTTTTAATGCTCAACTTCTTCCTATTCGTGTACATTGTCAGCCACTGCAATCAGAAATAATTACATCAAAATTAATCAGGTAACCAACATTTATTATGAAATTAGATTTGTGAAGAGGGTCATACACCCATCCACGATCTCTGCCCTGTGTCCCATATATGGGCTAGAAATTGGACGATCGTTCACCGCCCATGGAGCAACTCTTGCGATTGATGCTCGATTACTTGAGAGTTGGCCGCATAGCTTCTGTTTATTCGTTTTCGAACAATATTTTGTAAGTTCATTTGGTGATGGTTTGCCTACTCCACCTCCACGGCAATTAGTTGTCTTGAAAAAATCCACGGTGAAGGTCGTGTACCTACACGGTTTGTCAAATTTCTATGGGAGTCCTGTATGAAGTTATTAGTCCGAATTGCTCTCATTCAGCAGGATAATGCGCGTCTTCCTAAAAAGATAAACATTTTTCATGAATACACTGTATAAAGTGTCCGTTTTTCGCGGTAAATTTATTTATTAATAAATTTTAATTTATTTATTAGATAATAAATTTTAATTTATTTTTTATTAATAACATTATATTTTTATTAATTAATTTTTAAATAATTCTACTAATTAATAATTTAATTCACTTACTGGGTAGCCAAGTGTCCCCAGCCTTTTGGGCTTGTGCAGGATTGGGAGCAGCGCCCGAGCTTTGGCCATTGTCCATAGCTCTGGACGCCCACACGTTGTTGCTTATTGTCGCTGCGTCTAGTCCTAATCGGGTACGATTTCTAATCAAGGCCGTGAAACAAACAAAAAAATTGAAAATGAAATCAAGTTACACATTAATGAAGCAATACATTTTCTGTTTCCAAACTTATTCACTTACCTACTCTTTACATTTTATAGAGGTCATTTAGCCATAAATTTTTGTCAAACTTTCGAATTTCAAGAAAAAAAACAACTCATTACTCTTCACTACCACTTTCATTTTCTTGTTATTTAGGCTTTTCTTCTGCGTTTTGTTCTGCGTTTTGTTGTGCATTTTGTTGTGCACTTTGTTCTGTATTAATCTCAACCTTGTAAGGCCAATACCGTCCCGAAATTAATGTACACGATCCTGAAACTGAAAAACAAAATTGACATAACATGACCCAAAGTTGAACCTAAAAGTACTAAAAAATTTAACTTACTTTTACGTTTTAAGATCGAAAAGGACGTTTCAATGTGAGGTTGAACTCGCCCTCTTCGGTGAGCTGGATTGAAGGCTATTAAAGAAATCGGAAAGGGCTTACTGTCATAATTAGGAGCACTCATGCGTTTTTCCATTGTAAACACCTTTAAAATTGACAAAAAATTGATAAATTTATTCGCGATTTTGGTCCTTATTTTCGAAGTTGGGATTTTTCTTCCTTCCAACCCCCGAAGTTGTGACCTTTGGTGAGAAAATATTTCCCTATTTTTTATTTTTTCCATTTTCGAAAAACTTGGGCTGCGGTGGGCCCCTCAATTTTCAAAAATTTTATAAAATACAAATTCACACTGTATAATTTTGAAATTTCAAATTCTGATATCTCTAAAAAGTCTCTTTTGAGTAAAAATAAACTCTCATGACGGTTTTAGTCCCCTCTCCATTAAAAATTAAGCTGACCCCCCTAAAATAGCTGCACTTTAATGTAAAATACAAATTTCAGCCATTTTAGGGGATCGACTTGGTTTTCTAGGGATGGGGTTAATATCCTGATGAGAGTTCATTTTTCTCAAAAGAGACTTGTTAAAAATGTTAGAACTTGAAACTTTTGAATTTTAAAAATTTTGCTTTGAAGATGGATTTTTGAAAATTTTTGAAAATTGAGAGACCCGCCGCAGCCCTGAGTTTTTCAAAAATGAAAAAAATAAGAAATGGGGAATGATTTTATCACAATAGGTCACCACTTTGAATTGAAGGCTGCAAGTGGAAGAAATCGCGATTTTTTTTTTTGTCAATATTCATAGGTACCTATCTGATCATTTTGGCAGCGAGAAAAAATTATTTTTGTAATTAAGTAGTGATTTTCTGTGGAAAACATCGCAGTCATTAAGCATTATTAGCAGGGCTGGAGATTTTTTTTTGCAAAATGTACTAGAATTTGATGTTTTAAAAAATCATACAGTCGTACTTACTTTTTATAATGAGATATTTTACTTTTGATGGCTCAGATGGCGCCGACTACCTTGCTGACGAGGTGCTCTGTGACGCGGAGGGTGCTTTGACCACCATTTTTTCAATCGTCTGTAATAGAGCCCCGAATTTTCTTCGCATTTTTTTTTTTAGTATTTTTCCATTTCGTGCTATGTGTTTTTGCTGAATGGAAAACAGTTTTGGAATTTGCGTTGAATTCCTTTTCGATTATTACCCATGTATCTTCACGTTTCTTGAGGAAAATAATTAAATAAATACATACCTACATAATTTTTTTGAGCAAAGAACATATAAACAGTGATCATTACTTGTTTGTAACAGCATCAGACTTTTTGCATTCGCTTATTGATCCGTATTTCTTTACTAGAGATTAGAGAATTTCATTCTCCTCCGTAATCTTCATACTTTATTATTATTATCTTGGCTATCACGCCATTTATTGGCTTCAACAGCAAGAAATTCGATTTCGAAATATTTGAATAAATTCTATTTACGTATCGATACGATACTGAAATGCCTATTTGGTCACAAAAAATTCATCAACAAGTTTTATTCAAATAGTTACTTTGATTGAAGTCGCTACCAAATTTCTTACCGTTGATGCCAAAAAAATTAGCATGAACTTTCATAAAAATTTTGTCGTTTGGTCATGCAAAAATACTGTAAAAAGCGTTTAAAAAAACACATAAAATAATAACAACTACCCTAGTTTAAATAAAAAATTTCTAAAATCGTTAATTCAATAAAATTTACTTACTCAGTGTTCATTAATTGTGTTTGCGTAACTGGATTGTAGGAGTCGCGTGGAACGTTTGTGTGTATTCCCACGTTGTAGCAAATTCGTTCCACGGTACCACCGTGGGAGAGAATAATATCGACTCGCTGAAGTTATTTCGCAACTTCAATCGTTCTGAGAAGCTCGGGTTAGAATTATTTTTGAAGCTTGAAACTTTCAGGGAATTGTTATTTCTCCAAAATGAACACTTTGAGGGGGCTCCGCAGTAGAAAAATTGGATTTGAAAAATGAGGACCACCCCACTGACCTCTCACGATGATTGTGGTTCAATTCTCCAAAATGATGCACTTTTTGTATTCGAATCTACGAATGCTATGCATTTTAAGACTTATTGAAAAAAATACTACCCCATTTTGGATTTTTTTCTCATCAAACGTGATAAAATTGTTCAAAATTAATGGGCTATCTGTACCAAATCTGAAGTATGGCCTTCCACTTATCGAACACCCTGGTCTTAATACCACTTATAGCAACGTTTGTGTGAGTGTAGGGCCAGTAATGAAGAAAGGCAAGGAAGAGGAGAGGTCCGGCTCGTATGAAATACTACATACCTTATAATACCTACACGTAGATGGTAATATAGAAAAAGCGAGACATGTTTGCGCTAGTTTATCGGTGGCGTTTACATGGCCTGAAATAGTAATTATCGTTAACAGCCTTAAGCGTAATCCCTTTGTGAGTGAACCCTGAAAACTCGCATTGTCCCTATCATTCTATTCAGATGCGTGCAAAGTTCGCTATTAAATAATGTATGCCCTACCTCATCGCTCGCCAAATCCTCAGTTATAAATATTAGTCTCATTCCGCTTTATATACGTATTCCTTTGAAGTTTTTCACCGAAACTAAATTAAAACGAACAAAATAAGGGACAAATTGAAAAAATAAAAAAAAATTTCACCAAGTAATACGTATACGCGGGATGAAAAGCGAAGTTGTCTTTCCCCCGAGGATCTTCTACCTTTTTATCTGTTATTTAGTTGGGATTTTTTTTCTTCTATTCTTTCATTCTGTCTTTTTTTTTACCTACCCTGTTCCGCTCGCCTTGTCTTTCTTTCGCAGTCGTAATTCGTTCATATCGCTCGGTCTCGCTCGCTCAGCTCGACGCGGTATTAATTTTATTCGCAAAGAATTCGATATAATCCCCGTTATTTTCTTCGTACCTTGTATAATAAGATTTTCCGATGTAATTTTCGCGAATCCCGCCGAACGTACCGTACACACAACTGAATATTTCTCCTTCTTTGCTGCTTAAAAGCGGAGAGATTATTAGGAAAAATTCGGCAAGAAACTTTGTAAATACATCATGCAAAAGTTGCGAAAGAGGATTAACTTTGCGCCTAAAAAAGTAATAACGTTTAAGTGAAATTTTTATGAGCAGGAAACGTTACACGTGAAGATTTTTTTTTTATCGAACTTTATGCTGGATGAAATTTTAGCTACTTATTACTGCAGCATTATTATTGCTGAGTCAGGGTAAATGCATTTTTAAAAACTGTATTTTTCGAGCTTAAAAATATGTGTAGGCATTATTTCTTCTATTTTTAAAATTACTCGAATTGTTGAAAAAATTGGCTAAAATAACGATTTCTGCGATTACTAATTTCACGAGTACCTATACTTTGTGCTTTCTTTTTATTTTCAGGTATGCTATCGTTATGTATTAGTATCAGGAATCCGACAAAAAATGAAAAAAAATATACTTATATTAATTGAACGAATACCTTTTACATTTTGTACGTACAAGAAACTCGTAAACTTGATACTCGTACACGAAAAAGCCAACCTTTAATGGCTCCACTTCAAGTTATAAACTTACTAAATTCGTGCAAAAAAAACTTACGCAGAAGTATAGTAATTTAAGACGGCGAGAAAATTCACTTACTATTTAAGTATTCGTTGGAATTAAAATCGCTCTTCTAAAAGAGGAAATATTAAGCCAGTTCTATTGAAGATTTCTTCTCGTCTGACGTTCGTTGACTCGAGCTGAGTTTTTTATGCCCTCTGTCTCTTGCGGAAGAAATGCTAAAAAGAACACTTTCTGTAGACCTTTAAAAGGGTGAAGGAGAGGTTAAAGGCCAAAATATTCTTTCAGCGTGCTTTTTGTAATTAATTTAATTTGGCGAAAAGAAAAGATGAAAGGCCTTAAGTGGCAACTTTCACCTTCTTATCCATTCATCGTCTTTTTAAGCTGACGTCGGTTCTTTTAATTGGTTACACAAGTTTTACCACATTTCGCGCAACTAAGTCTGCTGTGTGTCGTAAATAGCGAAGAGTAAATTTATAGCACTTTTGACTTCGCTTTACGCGGTACCGTTTTAACGCTGCGAATCTCTGAAAGTTGTTCCCTTTTTACTGCAGGAATGTCGAGTAGATAGAGAGGGACAGAGAAAAGTACACGATTTTCAGACGCCAGCAGGGTGGTAAGATGTAAAACTCGTCGAGTTCGTATACGTGAAATTACTACATTGAGAGCACGTCGTCAACAGTTGGTAAATTTTCTCTCTGAGATGGTCGCGATTTTCAAAGCTCAAGCTGCTGAGAAAATATCGGTTGGCAAATTTTACTCGTGATATAAATAAAAATGTTGGATTTACGA
This sequence comes from Planococcus citri, assembly GCF_950023065.1. Taxonomy (NCBI): domain Eukaryota; kingdom Metazoa; phylum Arthropoda; class Insecta; order Hemiptera; family Pseudococcidae; genus Planococcus; species Planococcus citri. The sequence goes on from NC_088679.1 coordinate 56,251,921, forward strand.
CCGGTGAATTTTCGTAGCGTGTTGCGTGTTTTGTGTATGTATGGATAAAGAACAGGGTAGGGAGTCGAATACGAGTTTAATTTTTCCCCGAAGAATACGATATTTTGGACGAGAGATTAGAGAATTGATGTATAGACGATTGTATCATTTTTTTTCTCGTTATTTGACACGAATCGGTGGTCGAGGTATGGTTTGGCTGCTGTAGGTAGCTGGATTTAAAAGCGATTTGGTTGAAAATGATGAGTTTTTGTGATGGATTGTTTCAGTCTTGAGTGCTGTGTGTATGAAAAAGTCACTCGAATTTTCTTATACTCGTGATGGGTGTAGGGCTATTTTTTTCAATTTGGAAAACATTACATTTATGAAAATGATGTTGGGTGGAAAAAATCTGAAATTTTACATGTTTTTGGATTTTCAGTTATGTACTAATTTGAGGTAAGTTTTCAGAGAGGGGTTGAATGAGGGATTCCCAAAATTGAACGATTGAATTTTTTCTAATTGAAATTGATGAACATGAAAAAAACTAACAGATTTGGTATTTGGTTCAAGTTGTACCTCCTTAAGAGGGTTGTTGAAAGTACCATTGGAAAATTAAAAATGACGTTTTGCAAAAGAAAGTATATCTACGTTTGAAAATCATGTGAGCTAATGCGCTGTCAATTTTTCGAAGGCCCTTACTTACTACAAATTTTCAATTTTGAAAGATCCTTCAAAGTTAGATCAGGTTCAAAAATATTTTTTGGTAAATTTTAAAAAATTCAAAATTGTTGAATTTTTTTAGAGAAATTTAAATTTGATAAAATTGTGATAGAAAGCTGAAATTTGTTTCATAATTCATTTTCAACCTTTCAAATCGATTGGTGAAGGTTTTGAGCTTTTTAAAGCCGCCAGCAGATTTTCAAGTACAGTGTGTAGGTATTTTCCTATGTTGAAGAAATTCTGAATTTCATCTTGATCCTTTTACTCGTAAACAAAAGTCTTCTATATGTACAACTGGCCAACCTATTTATGCATCGAAGTCTCCTGGAGAATGCTCCAAAAGGGTTTGAAACCATCACCACTTTATTTGTTAGATTAAAATTACACAAAGAACCATTTGAAATTTCAAGAATTCACAAAAAAAACAAAAAATGATTTCAACGCCTGTTTGGCTTGGCGGGTATTAAAATGAAAAAAAAAGAAAAAAAAAAGCAATCACTTACTTTTTACTACGGATTAAAAAAGGAAAGTTACATCCCATGATAATCTGTTGCGTGCGATTAAAAACAAAACAAAAAAAAATTGAAAAAAGAGCAATTACCTACTTTTTACTACGGGTTAAGAAACTTTTTCCCATGTAGATTGCGGATAGTTTCTAGATATCTTCCCGAATCCGGGTCCCCCAGTGGTCATTTTCCCGAATAAAAAAATATGTACCTTAATTCATGATTCCCGAATCCAGTTTCCCGAATCCGGGTTCCCAAATCTTCTTTCCCGGAAGATTGTTTCCCCAAACAGTAAAACACAGTTCCATTAGCCAAAGAAGAAATTGCCCAAGGAGTCAAATATTGGCATAAGCGTTTAGACATTTTATGTGTCTTTTGACGCATTATCACCATCAATTGGTTCCGCAACACCCTTCGAAGCAGGTGAGAGGAGGTTTGTTTTTTTTTGCGTTTCAAATTTCTCCTCATAATATTGACATCAGAGTTCAACTGCATAAGCATTGCTAAAACATGGATATTACAATCTGTTAGCGGAATTTTAAAAATAATTAAGATTAGTCTCAAAAATATTTGCTAAAAATTTCTGATAAGTCGATTTGAACTTTTTTTGAAGGCTCAATTTTCAAAAGCTTACTAAATTTTGAGGCTATAGCTTCAAAATTATTTCAAACATCAGGAAACATACATTTTAATGATATTTACGCACCTACGAACTTTTCGTGATTGGATTAGCCAAATCCATGAGAGGTAAAGATCAATAAATCTGAAAATTTCGATAAAAATGTAAAAAAATGTCTAATTTTAGAACATTTTGGGGGTTAATTGACACGTTCGTCACAATTTCCAATCAAAATCTTGAAGTTTCACCATTGAATCTCTCCATAGTAGACAACATTTCGTTCATTTCATTGATGGCTGTGCAGTAGACCCAGTAGGAGGGTAATTAGGTCATCGGCCACGTTATAAAATGGATTCGCTCTTGGTATTTGCTCTTCTCTGAAAGTGATGTGGTTGGTAATACACTGAGATACCGGGGGTCTTGCTCTGAGAGCTTGCCCTGGGACTGAATACGCGGAGCATTTCTCTAAACAGTGAAAAGTGAAAAGAATAAAGAGTTTCTTTCAACTTTTTCAGGATGTTGGTATGATTTAAATTTATCGTTTTTACGATAAGACGTCTTAGAATGATAGTTTTTTGCGCACATGTGCACTAAAAAGTCAAATGTGATTTCTCTGGAGGGTGACCGAAAATTCTTGAAGTTTTCAAGGATTGAGAATGGTACTAATAAATACAGTATGACACAAAAGTAGTGCCCAGTGGCTTTTATTTCCAAGTCGAAAGAGCTAGCGAGATGAATGAAGCAGCGTTGAAAAGGGAAAAATAAGGGCTTTCAATAGTGACCTTGAAAATGTCAGGCTCATGCACAGGGTGTCCACAAACTGAAAAACCGGTTTGTTCAAAAAATTCAAACTGGTTTTAATATGAATTTTTTGAAACCGGTTCATTAAATTGCAACCATTCAACAAAAAATACTCTCAAAATTGTAGATAGAGAAAAAAGCTTGAAACAAAAGTTGTAGAGCGTGAAAAATTACACAATTCTGTTCAATCACATTTTGGAACCAGTTCATCGGGTTGCATTTAGCAACCAGTTTTTGACAATATCACCTAAAAATTTAAGATAGAAAAAAAAGCTTGAATTAAAAGTTTTAGAGCGTGAAAAATTGAACCATTTTCTGCGGGTCGGATTTTTAAAATTGATAATTAATGCAACCAGGTAACTTTCGATGGCTTGCTGTGAATTAATGAACCGGTTTCAAAATCTGATTAGTAGTGATTTAGCGAAAGCAGTTCAATTTTTCATGCACTCTACCACCTATGTTTCAAACTTTCTTCTCTATCTCCAATTTTCAGGTGATTGACAAAAACATGATTGCTAAATGCGAACCAATGAACCGGTTTCAAAATGTGATTACACAGAATTGTGTTAATTTTCACACTCTAGAACTTTTGTTTCAAGCTTTTTTCTCTACCTACAATTTTTGGGTAATTATTGATAACTTGCTGAGAATTAACAACCCGGCTTCAAAAAATTCATATCACGTTTTTGTCGCCTTAGTGTGTAGAATACATGGCGCCAATAAAAACCAGTTTGAATTTTTTGACCAAACCGGTTTTTCAATTTGTGGACACCCTGTGTATGGGCCTGAAATTTTCAAGGTCGCTTTTGAAAGCCCTTATTTTTCTCTACTCAACGCCGCTTCATTCATCTCGCTATAGCTCTTTCGACTCAGAAATAAAAGCCACTGGGCACTACTTTTGTGTCATACTGTAGATGCGAATTATTGAACATTTTTTCAAAAAATTTAGCACTTATTTTTTCGGGGGGTTTCTTTAACTGAAATTTTCAAATATTCGTAAAAAAAATGTTTGAGGGGTGGCCATAAAATTGTGTAAACGTAATGGTATTGTCCGGTACAACTCATCTAATTTTTTAGTGCTGCAAAAATAATTGCAACATTTCCTAGAAAACTAATCACATTTTTAATGAAATGCGTCATGGTTTCCCCTTTATTTTTTTTTGGAATTTTTGAAATTTTCACCTCCCCCTTTTCCTCTGTCTATTAAACCCCAAACAAAGCTCATTTTTGTTTGAAAAAATTCTCAAATTTGCTCCTACGTACCTAGTGACTATTTTCTATGAAAATTTTGAAATTTTTGGATCACATCTCTCCTTATTGTAAGGTGCAATTGAGATTCTATTTACAGAAATATAAGAATTCGCTCTATAATAAAATCTTCTGAATTTCTTTGAAAACAAAACGAGACCATTCCGAGAGGGTTTCTATGCTGATGCTACATCAGCTTGATGGACGAAGTATGAGCATATTTTAGAAAAAACACCTTTTGAATTTTCGAGAAGATGAAGAAAAAACTTACCAGTATTATACACAATCAGCCGAGATTCAAGTACGATCATATATTGCACTCTCTTCTGTCGTTTCCGATTTTAATTCAATATCTTGTTAGCTTACTCGATTTTAAAAGTAGAATAATCTATCGAAAACTATGCCAGCTTTTGTAATTAAAGACCACAACTAACTATCATATGATGAAACTATACATCTCAGCTATAGTTCAGTAGAAAGCATCCAAACCATTCGCCTGAATCCATCACACATTGGCCATACCATAAATATGTGTGAAACGAACACTGTCAGTGACGTTCACCCTCCTCCAACGCAATGCAGCAGTTTTTAAGACACAAGCATTCAGTCAGCATCGATAAATACTCGTATATAAAGCCGAAAATAACTTATATAAGCTGATTTACTCGTAACATCCCTTGCATTGTGCAACTGAATATGAAACGCTTGAAGGGGCAGGGACTGGAAGAGTGTTAGGTGATGGAAGCTGCCGCATCGTAAATATATTATTGCCAGCTCTGGATAGCTAATATGTCGGCGTGCGTTCGGTGTCAGCTGGCAATAGGCTCGTACAGTCGGCTAACCATATCTCTCACCCTCACCTTCTCCCTGAGCCTGTATAATATGTACTTTCTCAGCTCATCGTTTGTTTTTATTACCTCATCAAAGGAAAAATAAATAAAAAAAAGGTAGATGCTGTTGTACTGGTAAAACATTCTGCTTACACGAGGTTTTTATTATTTCTTCGCAGATTCGTCGTTTTTTACTTACTATACGTTCATTTTGATGGCTTTGTGATGTCGATGCGGTATTCGTTTGAAATCATTTTTCTCGTCGATCTTTTTCTTCTCTTACATAGGTAGCTTGGTTTGAAAAAAAAATAACCTACCTTTCGTTGATACATACATATTTTTTTGCTATGGATATTATGTGTAGTAGTCTTTGGAATGGGTTTGCTGTTGTTTTTGCTAGCTGCAGAAGAGAAAAAAAATACCAGAATCGTTTTTATAACGGTACGTGTGTGATCGTTTAATCATTGTTGGGAAATAATAAATGAGCAATGTCGTCTCTAAAAATAAAACTATTCGAAGCGTCGTAAATTACTCGACAATGTAGCATTTTGTGTGAGTATTGTTATAGCTTAATATGTTCTATATAATCTTGTCTTGGTTTCTTAGCAGCCTGGCTGTGTAATTAGGTTAATAGCGAGAGTATTACGTTACCAAATTTGATGGATTTATATTGGTAAGTTTCAACACGATAATAACCATATCGCATACGGATTTCGTGACCTAGTAGAGGATTTTTTTTTGATAGCATGTGCTTTTGTTTTAGTGAAGAATTGATGTTTTTTTTGTGGAGTGTGTTTGATGCAGGCGAACGAAATATTTGTTGTGAATTATTTTGCTTGTATTTTTCGTCTTTCTGGGTATATTGAAGTGGAAAATTGATGCGTTTACTTTGTTTCTTGTCTGTACCAAGCATTGTTTTAACTTTTTGATTTCGAGAACAGGCGTAAAAAAAAATGTCCATTTCATTTCAATGTAAAGAAATGAACAAAAAATCAGAAAATCAGAAGTTTTGGACTTCATATTGTAATGGAGGAAGGTGATCGTATATCCTTTTGCATCCATTTTCCAATAAAAACCATAATCTCAACAACCGTGTCACGTTCGCCAAACGCATTCAAAAACCGTTTCCATTTTCACTGCTGCAAATTTCACATCAAAAATATGTATCTACCATACTGTGTAATATACGTTAATATAGCAGCACGCGTATGCACTTCGTATCGTAAATATGAACCACCTTTTGAAATAATTTTTGACGTTTTTCTGGGAAACCAATGGTCACCGTATCAAATCTTTGACAAGCAATCGTAAAATTGCAACTTTACGATCGACAACGTCGGGCGTCCTCTTGAAAACCATCATTGTTTCATTCAGATTTCAGAAGGGTCGCGTATGCTTTTGAAAACGGAATGTGGTCAAGATCATAAAGTACACTTAGCATATTGTTTTTTGGGTCTTCGAACGTGTGAAAATTCGGCACAGTTGAAAAGAATTATGGAAACGTGGTGTTTGGCCAAAATCATAAAAGTCAGTGGTAAATTAATCGGTTTTTTATAAAGCGCGGGCGCGACCAGCATTGAAAAAGGGTTTCGTTCGAACAAGATGGAGTTGGGGTGAGAATAGGGACGGAGATGGGGATGGTATTGAATGAAAGGTAGGGTATCGATACACGTTGTTGTGTTTGGTTCGATTTACTTAGCGGTATTGTATTGATTTTTGAAAAGGGTCGGTGAAGGGGCTGGTTTAATGAAATAGATCTAAACATAGGTATTTGATAGTACATAGGTAGGATATAGGTAGAGAATAGAGATAGTTGTACATTGTATACAAAATGTACATTTTAAATTCAATTTCTGCGGTTCAAATCGTACTAGGGAGGTATCTTAAAATTACAGCAAAATGTTTGATTCAGATGAAGCTTAATACATGTAAGAAAAGTATAATTATAAAAATTTATTATCCGAAATTTCAGTTGCTAAAAGAATATTTTTTGCAATTGAAATTCAAATAGGAGTCAATAAATGACGTGAAAAATTAAAAATTTTACCAGATTCACTTAAAAAGCTGAAATTTGGTATAATCCTTATTTTCGATCCTACGATTTTATTGAAAGGATTTTTAAATCGTTTTGAGCAGTTTTGGAGCCGCCAGAAGATTTTTGAATGTTGAAATTTCCTTTAAAAAATCAGCCAATAAAGTTGAAAAGCAAAAATTTATTTCTGCTGGGTCAATTTGGAGATGCTTTTGAGCTGTTCTGAAGCCTCCAGCAACTTCTTGGAAGTTCCAGTTTTCCAAAAAAAATCCCTGAAACCTGTACAGAAACAGATTTTGAAAAAATGGTGTGTTATCGGTTTAGTGGATTACGCGTTCATTCGCGTCATGTTGAATTGGACAGGTTTTATGGTGGTTTTCAAGAACGTGGAACTTTGAAAAATTTGCTAGAACCTGAACCTTCAGAACAGCATCAAACCACCTCTAATCAATTCAGCTTATTGAAATTAAGCTATACTGTAATTTTTAGCTTTCCATCAACTTCATTGGGTAAAGTTTTGAAGCAATTTCTACTTTCAAAGATGCGCTTGAAGGCTCCAGAATTTTTCAAACCAATTCGGAACTGTTTCCAATCAATTCAGCGGGTTGAAAATGATCGAGGTACATACCTCTCAACTTTATAGGGCGATTTGATAAAATTTAGATTTTTTTCAGTTTTTGCTCTTTGATTTTTAAAAATCGGAACTGACATAACCGTTCTGAAGTCACCAGGTAATTTTTCAAACACTTCTTAATATTGCATATTTTTCACAATTTTGAGAACTTGATTTGCCGCATTCCCTTGTGACCACCCGGTTTCAACATTTTCTTGTCAATTGACATACATCCTATGTTAGTCGGATAGATGAATTATCTTTCTCTCGGCCTGTACAAATGTACCTTATTCTGGCGTGTACAGGGAAAAACTGATATTTCTTCATTCGACCTCAGAATATAAGTAAGTATGAGCCAACTTTCATGTAACCTCAAGATGAAAGAACACGATCTCCCGACTTAGATCAGATAGGATGAAAGGAAAATAGCCTCTCATTGTAGCTTGTTCAAAAAAACAAAAACTATCTTGCAATCAGCGAATAGCTGATGACTTGTTAATAAGTATTTCAGTTTCGAGTTGTCCTTTCTTGCTGGGTATTTTTGGGAGACTCAAGATCGGCTTGGAAGTGTTTTTAAAATCGATTTGAAGGGCTCGGCCTCGGTATTCAGGGATTAAGTAGAAAGGTTTCTAGCCTCTTAGATACACTCACTTGGGATTTGCGAATTACTTACCATGACTTATTCGACTTGAAATGTCATGCTTTTAAGCTACCTAAGTTGATTATAACGTTTTTTCGGGGACAATTTCAATGTAAGTATGTAGATGTACTAATAGAAATGAACTCTCGCTGGAAGCTCCTGATGTACATATTTAAAACTTATATCACAATTTCACGCGGCATTGAACAGAGCCGCTAAATAAGGCCGAAAACAATTCAACAGAGTGACATTGGTCCGAAAAAAAGCACACGAATTAGTTGTGAGAAAATTTTTTGAAAAGAACAAATTAGTTATGCCTATAGGTACATAATTTTTCTTACCTCTACTCACACTTTGCGTTCGTAAGTTCTGATTATATTGACCAATGCGTCCAGGGTTCGACATTGGTACATCTGCATGCGTTCGGTAATTGTGGTCAAGCGAGCGGAATCCTGAAATATTGCAAAGAAAATATGTAACTCATTTGATTCAAAATTTGGTATTTCTGATCGTTGAGCGTCAGCGGTGATGATGTAATATACTCACTTTTTTCTTCTTGTCAGTAAAAGCTATCGAAGGTAATTTAAAATTTTGGTTTGTGCTCGCACTCTGACACTTGATGTAATTTGAACTGTTGAAGTACATATATATGATATCAATTTCCTTACAGCTCTTCCCAGCAACGTTTGGTGGTTGTTTCTGTCTGCGATCGGATTGTAACGGTTATTATTTCTTCTCGACATTTTAATTTTTTACAACAATAAAACAATTTAAATTAAATCCACGAGACACAAAAAACACTGAAACACAGCGCACAACTGATGAACTGACATGGGCAAGAAAACAACTAACAAGGGCATCTGAATCCCACTCAAACAAAACAATGGTCAACGATGACAGGATTTGCCTACGTGATGTTGTAATATCATGCATGGCAATGATGGCCATTTGAGGGGGGGGGATTCCATCTTTGATATGCAGGACATTGCTACATAACAAAGGCAAAACAAGGTGAGAGCGTAAGAATCAGCAATTTGTTTTTTTAGAAGTAAAAAACACTTTTTCGGGCAAAAAGTCTATTTTCCTATGATGGATTTTTTAAAAAGTTTGAGTTTGAATAAGAAAAGCAAACGAGACCACAAACTTACAACTATAAGTATCATGGACAACTACAATCAACTTACACAAACTTTTAAGATAATATTTTACAAAACAATTAATTTACAACAAAAACTCAAAATGGATGAATCAAAACATAGCTGTCTACCTCAATTTAATGTACTTTTGATATAATTATTCATTTGAAATGAGCTAAATTTGAATTTCAAAGAATAGTCATGATAGGATGGATTTCTATCTCTTTCAAAGCTGGACGTGTTGTAGAAGAATAAAAGATCACTTACATTGAATTTTATGCAATTCGATGTATGTAATTATTCGAGATTATACCTTGTAGTGGGTCGGTTCTTCGATTGTTTGGTCAGACTACATTTCACTCCAAAAACAGATTTTTCTGTGTATTATAAAATATGCAAGTTTCCTGTAGACTACAAACTGCAACAAATAAAAGTAAAAACCATATGCAGGAAAATGTACATATATATTCAGATAGAATTTAAAATGTAGTGAGAGGAGAAATCTTCAATCAAAGAGAGTACATTTGGATGGATCGCAAAAAAATATAAGATTTTCAGCGAATATAGAGGAGGATTTCGTTTTTGGTTGAAAGTAACCGAGAAAAAATTTCAGCACCGAAGGTGTCCTCGAAGGGATAATATGAGCCTTCAAAGAGGGGGCATTTTTGAAAAAAATAGGTTTTTTTTCGCTGTTGCCTCCGCCCAAACTCTTATTGAAAAAAGGTCCAGTTCCAATTCCAAATGATGGTACATTGAGATTCTGCGTCGCGTCGTCGTAGAAATATCTAAGACGATTTTTTCAAGGGTTCTTTTCAGCGGTCGGAAATTTCTAAATCGCTTAGATAATTATTTTTAGAAAAATTCGTGTTTCGAAAGTATTTCTTCTCAAACTTTATGCGTTTATTTCGCAAACCTGAGGAGCATTTTGAAATGCAGTGTGGTAAGTTTTTTTTCCACTGTTGCCAACATTGAAATAACGAAAAAAATGGTAAATGTTTACCTACATTCATCTTTTGTCTAGTTGTAATTAGCAATAATGTCATAACATTTCCAAAATATTCCTCAAGTTTCAGAAATATTATTTCTCGATTTTTCAGGGTGATTACTTCCTATCGTGCAATGTTCGAGAAAAAAATGTTTTCGAATTACGAAATTTTCCAAAAATAAACGATTTTTAAATTTTTAATCGGTCAAAAAGGATCTTAGGCTAGCGGCTTGCTGATTAACGGGTGTATACAAAAGAGTAAAATTACAAACATGAGAACTTACGATGTGATACATTTTGATGAGCCTTTAAGTGAACTGATTTCATGCAAAGCAAATCTCGACAACCATATACCACCTACAAGAAAATTTTCCAACGAAATTATGTAGATCTGATTAGTGGCAGAAATGGAAGTGTATCACAATAGCCTGCATAGTGTATCATATTTCATGTGAATATTTTCAAAATCTACGTTAAGGGCCGGATTCACTTACCTTTCTTGATTAATATCGGTTTCGCTTACACTTCAAGCTTCCCGTGGTTTTTTTTGGCACTTTATAGTTAGTGCCACGAATTTACATTGCGTCAAAGTGAGACTGCAATGAAATGCCAATTTGGAGTGCCCAGTGTCATAGTCTCAGTGCCAGTCTCAGTGCCACTGGCACTGCGTACTGGCATTGCGTCTGCGTACTGGCATTGCGTCTCAGTCTCACTTTGACGCAATTTGTGATACACTGACTGATATAAATGTGTCAGTGGGTCAGTGTCAATGTCAGAGTGCCAGTATCAGAATAATAATCACGTATATTTTGAAATATGTATGTTTATTTAATTGAAAAACGTTACACAGTACTTAATACAAGCTAATAAAGACAGTGCCGTCAGCAGAAGCCAATGCTGGTCATGGGCAAGTATAATTTGACTACATTTCTAGGGCGGGAAACTATATCTCGAGGTTTTTGAGAGGGGAAGGAGGAAGGAGATTCGACTAGAATTTTCCGACTGCTACAGGGAAAAAATTGACCAATTTTTCCCCTGAATTCATGATATTTTTGTAAGAGGTTGATTTTGAAAGAAAGAATAGGACAGCCGCGAGGTAAGTGAGGGCAAAATTTTTTTAAATCGAGTAAAATGTTACCATTGTTATATTTTGTTTCAAGTTCACGAGTTGTTTGTCGTCAATCTTGAGCAGTATATTTTTTATTGCGTCTTTAGGATTGTAACTCTCTATATAATTGATTTCCAGCCAGTACCAATTTGTGAAGGGGGGGGGGGCGAAATATCTGAGAATTTTTTCAAGTGCGGCATCGTTTTTGCCGTGAAAACCACATGGAATGGTACTTTTGAAAAAATTATAAAATTTTTCAGGTGGTTGTGAAATGTATATGTAGTTTTATTTTGTGTTTTAGAATAGCCCGCACGCACCTTATTTATGTACTTAGTTATTGCTGCTTATCGACCATTTGTTTGGTCATCTCACAGGGACGATGTTCTCTTAATTTCTAAAAATAAAAGATGCTTCTCCGAATACCTAAAAAATTAATACCAAACCTTTATAACACATAGATCTGTACACTGTTTTGTAAAAGTCGTTGATGCCCCTCCATCCCCTTACCAGTCATGAAAACCTCACGTACCAAAGCTAAAACCGTGTAATATTTGCTACCGTATAGTTTTTCAAGAGCCCTGGAAGTAGAAGGTTGCTAGACTAACATAATAAGGAACGTCTGCAGGGAGGACGTGCGTGTTTTTGCGTAGGTAGGTAGCGTATATTGTACATTGGCCTATTTGTCATTCCGAACATAAACATGACAAAAATGTATAAAGCTTATTCGCGTAGAAGTAATGAAAAGGTATTAAGATTCCGTTCTTAAAGGCGAACGCGTTATATTTTATCCTGTAATTTCTGCAACAAAAGCCATTAAATTTCAAATATTGCTCGTAAATGCCAACCACCCGTATACCGGGCGGTGTCGCTGAAGATTAGAAATTTATATAGCTTTATTGTAATAACTTGCTGAACTAATGAGCTTTATGCCCGATACACAAGTATAACAGTATATATTTTACGATATGTGTGTATAGTTCCTATTTATGATACGGATACTACTATACTTAATATAGCTACCTTGGACTTGCTCTTCGTCTAGCTATCCTTTTCCCTTAATCTTTTACTGTACTTAGGTACTCTTAATCTCAGATCTGTGACTAATTTTAAACCGACATTGTAATTCTTGTTTGACAAGGTGTTAAATAGATTTTCCTTATGGATGTAACGTGCTGTCTTGTCTATTTCCGTAAGTACGTCTTACGCTTGTATCGTTACAAATGTACAAGATTCGGAAATGACTTTATAGCTCTTTTGCACGCCATTGAATTTGTGTTGCATCTTGCAATGCTCATTGTCGTAGCTGGAAGATGGGTTGATGCGAGTTTCGTTGGCAATTATGATGTGAAATTTTATTACGTTTGGACATTTATTGCAAAGAATGCTGTAAAAAGAACAATTGTTTTTTTTAAATGAAAATCACAGCTGTAGATTTGTTGTAACTCGTGTTAGTGACTTGTCTCTGATGAATTTTCAGAAATTGTATGGGTCATCGGGTCCTTGGTAAGATAATCCCATGCAAGAGAAATTATCCAACCGGTTGGATTATCAACACGAAAGTTTAAAACTAGAACGAACTGTTTAATACGAAAATAACACAAATTTATAAAATCATTATATGTACCTACCAATTGATTGGTTTTTTAGCATCGACCTTTTAGTTAATATAGACGACTACTCATATGCAAAATTATCCCACTGGTTATGTCGCCAACTCTGTATATTTCAGACTGTGAACAAACGCATCTGCTCATGCGTCAGGAAATGTGTGTGTGTATTTTTGTTGTTAGTGGATGGATTAGTGGTGGTACTGGTGGGGAGGTGGTGTTTACAGTTTATACACGCATCAATTCGTGAGGCATGCGCAGATGCGTTTGTTCACAGTCTGAAATATACAGAGTTGGCGACATAACCAGTGGCCTAATTTAACATTAGAGTAGTCGTCTATATTAACTAAATGGTCGATGTTTTTTAGACTAATTTATCGAACAGCCTATAGACACTGGACCTGCGGAGTAAGACAACCAACTGGCAGTCATCTTGCCAAAAAAACCTGTGTAGAGCCAATTTCTCCCGCTGAGTGCTCTTGGCTGCGCTGCTGTCGATTTCTTGAACAAACTACATGCAAAATACAGCGCAGCCAAGAGCACTCAGCGGGAGAAATTGGCTCTACACAAAACTCACTACCGTCCCTTTCCCCCGTTGCCTGTGGATTGAAGTACAGCGCAGCCAAGAGCACTCAGCGGGATAAATTATCCCTACACAAACTTTCTTTACCGTTTCCATTCCCCTCGGCCTGCAGTTGGTTGTCTTACTCCGCAGGTCCAGTGTCTATAGAACAGCCGAATGATGGTATTGAAGCTTACCTTTCTTGATAAATGGTCGCAAAATGGCCACGAATTCATCAAGTTCTCGTTTATGCACTGTTTGGAGATCATCACTAACCATTGTTGGATGTGGTACTAAGTGCTTCACAGCATCATCCCATCGTATTTCTTCATTACTAACTTCAATGTTGACTGACATCATACATTTGCAGACTGCTAAAACTCCATCACCTTGTACAGAAGGGAAGGGGCACAGATCAAACTAACAATATTTCACATAAGATCCAAAAATCTGTTGATGCGTTAGTAGTTAGCGGGGCGCTTTGGGGGTCCTGGATCGGAGCAAGCCCAAAGTGTCCCGCTAGTTCCTAGAAATTTTTTACAAAAAAATTTACGAAACATTTCTTGAGTCTTAACTATTTATTTTTTTAAAAAAATGAAAATTTATACTTAAAACGAACACGATAACAAGTAGGTAAGTAAAACGAACGCGATAACGTTTTTTTTTTTTGAAAATATAAAACGTTATACTAAAAAAGTAATAAAAAATAAAAAAAACGCACTAGATTTTTTCTAAAAAATAAGTTTTGTCACGGTAAAGGCTCATTCAAGTCGTCGTCGTCGTCGTCGTCGTCGTCGTCATCGTTTTTGTCGTCATTGTGCGCTTCGTGATTATTCGTAGAATCATTTCTGTTTTTTTTTTCAAATATGAACGTGAAAAAAAACTAGATTTTTTAAAAAAAGTCACTTTTTCTTCTTCGGTAAAGGCTCATTCAAGTCGTCGTCATCGTTTTTGTCGTCATTGTGTGCTTCGTGATTATCTGTAGAATCATTTCTGAAAAAAAAAAAAAAAAGATTTTTTTTTTGAAATCTACATCGTCGTCGTCGTAGTCGCGCTCCTTTACAGGAGAAAGTGTAAATTTACGGCATCTAGCGTATCTGATTAATAAATAAATAAAAACACCTACGCTTGTTGAAATCCAGATGACCACGTATAGTGGTGGTACAACACCACAGATGTATTATACGGATCGTCATTGTAGTTGTAGGAACTCCACGAGGGAGATTCCCATCCCTCATCCCTCGTACGGAGGGACGGGATTCAACTCAAAATAGCTGGGCTCTGGACTGAAAAAAAAAACAAACAAACAAACAGCTGTTTTATTATCTTCAGAATACAGCATCTCCTGGTTATACATATGACTGGTGGGGGTATAATAGTATCGTATATACATGCGCGTTCACAAACAGAACGTGTTCATGTTCCCAGTTATGAACTGAATGTATTCGCGGTCACAAACACTTTTCATATGTGATACAAATGTCTACAACTTGTGTTTGTGACCGCGAATACGTTCAGTTTGTGTTTATTATGTCATAACTATTATGCTACTTTTTTATACATAAAATTTACCTTTGTGGTGGAGTAGGTAAATCAATGACAGGGTTTTCCTCATCGTCTTCGTCGTCGTCATCATCCTCATTTAGATTTAAAAGTATGTTCAGTGCAGTGATGTTCAATCTGCGGATGATCACAGGTGGAACGTGCATATCCTCGGACGAAACATAGTTTCCCCAATCCTCAATTTGTATTATCGCGTTGGCAGCGAGCCACTGCAGTGTTCTTGGCTCTTTACTGAAAAAATCAGTATTATCTTAGCAACTATAATTCGTGAAAAAATACAGTGGAATCGCGATAACTCAAAGCTGAAGGGTGAAAGTTGCTTCAATTTATTGTAGTTTTTGAGTTAATGATGTAAATTTGAGTCTTATGTAAGTTGAAGAAAGAAACACCTCGGAGTTATCGCGATTACACTATAATAATTGAAATTAAAGAGTACTTACGTTGGTGGTGGTGGAGTTGGTGGTGGCGTTGGCGGAAATTCCATTTTATAAAGATACAATTATAATAATTAATGATTAATAATTCAGTGAGACGATAATATTATGAGCTCAGCCAATTTTCAGTTACAAACAGAAACAGAAACCATAGTATGTAACAGGAAACACCATCGAGAGTAATTTCATTTTTTAGCTTTTTATCAGATATGATTAACTGCATAAGTGGTGCACTCTACATGTTTTATATGCCTCCGCCTCCATACAATTTTTGAGGGTTTGGGAAGTTGGGTAATTAATTCAATATCGATAATCAATATTTTGAATACGATAATCGATATTTCGAATTCGATTTTTCGATTTCGAATTCGATTTTTCGATTTCAATAATCGGTTTTATCGATTTCGATTTCGATAATCGATTTTATCGATTTTGATAATCGATTTCTTGATTTTATAACCATGGCTAGGTAATTTTTCCAAGAGTGACAAAGTGGTATACTTTGCTACTCTTAGATAAATTATGTAGCCATGGCTATATAAGGTGGAAAGCAGTTCTGCTTTTCAAATCAACACCAGATGGGGAAAATGCTTCTCAAAAATAAGCAGTCTTTGAACTATTTCGGTGAGCATCTGGATCCAACTTCTAATTGGTCAAAATTGTGTAAACATTGCAACTTTTGCCCAGTTCAGCTATTTGCATATAGAGACCTACAATTTGGATTCCCAGGAATTTTCAATTTTGGTTTGGATAAATTTTTTTTCAAATGCTTCTCAAAGATAAGCAGTCTTTGAACTATTTCGTTGAGCATCTGGATTCAACTGCTGATTGGTCTAAATTGTGAAAACATTGCTACTTCTGCCCATTTCAGCTATTTGCATATAGAGACATACAATTTGGATTCCCAGGAATTTTGCATTTGGTTTGGATGCATTTTTTTTTCAAATGCTCCTCAAAGATAAGCAGTCCTTGAACTTTTTTTGGTGAGCATCCAGGTCCACCTCAGATTTGGTCTAAATTGTGAAAACGTTCAACTTCTTCCCAGACCAGCTGTCTGCATATATAGACCTACAATTTGGATTCCCAGGAATTTTGCATTTGGTTTGGATGCATTTTTTTTTCAAATGCTCCTCGAAGATAAGCAGTCTTTGAACTATTTCGTTGAGCATCTGGATTCAACTGCTAATTGGTCTAAATCGTGAAAACATTGCAACTTTTGCCCAGTTCAGCTATTTGCATATAGAGACATACAATTTGGATTCCCAGGAATTTTGCATTTGGTTTTAATGCATTTTTTTTTCAAATGCTCCTCAAAGATAAGCCATCCTTGAACTTTTTTGGTGAGCATCCGGGTCCACCTCAGATTTGGTCTAAATTGTGAAAACGTTCAACTTCTTCCCAGACCAGCTGTCTGCATATATAGACCTACAATTTGGATTCCCAGGAATTTTGCATTTGGTTTGGATGCATTTTTTTTTCAAATGCTCCTCGAAGATAAGCAGTCTTTGAACTATTTCGTTGAGCATCTGGATTCAACTGCTAATTGGTCTAAATTGTGAAAACATTGCAACTTTTGCCCAGTTCAGCTATTTGCATATAGAGACATACAATTTGGATTCCCAGGAATTTTGCATTTGGTTTTAATGCATTTTTTTTTTCAAATGCTCCTCAAAGATAAGCAATCCTTGAACTTTTTTGGTGAGCATCCGGGTCCACCTCAGATTTGGTCTAAATTGTGAAAACGTTCAACTTCTTCCCAGACCAGCTGTCTGCATATATAGACCTACAATTTGGATTCCCAGGAATTTTGCATTTGGTTTGGATGCATTTTTTTTTCAAATGCTCCTCGAAGATAAGCAGTCTTTGAACTATTTCGTTGAGCATCTGGATTCAACTGCTAATTGGTCTAAATTGTGAAAACATTGCAACTTTTGCCCAGTTCAGCTATTTGCATATAGAGACATACAATTTGGATTCCCAGGAATTTTGCATTTGGTTTTAATGCATTTTTTTTTTCAAATGTTCCTCAAAGATAAGCAATCCTTGAACTTTTTTGGTGAGCATCCGGGTCCACCTCAGATTTGGTCTAAATTGTGAAAACGTTCAACTTCTTCCCAGACCAGCTGTCTGCATATATAGACCTACAATTTGGATTCCCAGGAATTTTGCATTTGGTTTGGATGCATTTTTTTTTCAAATGCTCTTCGAAGATAAGCAGTCTTTGAACTATTTCGTTGAGCATCTGGATTCAACTGCTAATTGGTCTAAATTGTGAAAACATTGCAACTTTTGCCCAGTTCAGCTATTTGCATATAGAGACATACAATTTGGATTCCCAGGAATTTTGCATTTGGTTTTAATGCATTTTTTTTCAAATGCTCCTCAAAGATAAGCAATCCTTGAACTTTTTTGGTGAGCATCCGGGTCCACCTCAGATTTGGTCTAAATTGTGAAAACGTTGCAACTTTTGTCCAGTTCGGCTATTTTCATATAGAGACATACAATTTGGATTCCCAGGAATTTTGCATTTGTTTTGGATGCTTTTTTTTTCAAATGATCCTCGAAGATTAGCAGTCCTTGAACTATTTCGGTGAGCATCTGGATCCAACTCCTATTTGGTCTAAATTGTGAATACTCATCATGGGACATATCAAAATACACGCCAGAGGTCGCTATTGATGAATAAACTAATAAAAACGCTATAAACTCAACTCACCTCCCCCAAAGTCAGAAAATGGGATGATTTGAGCCATTTTCACTTTATCTCATAACGATTTCTCGGTAAAAAAGTGATGAATTTTGGTTTTATTTGATTCCTAACGTTTAAAAATTTGAAAAAGGTGTTTCAGAAAGTTCTTCTGTTATCCCCTTTTTTTCATGATGTCCTGCTTGTTTGACACTTAGTGACCTACTGGATCATTTCTTCTATTTTTGAATCATGAAACAAAATTTGAGATTCTCCCTTCTGAAAAATATTCAAGTTTTTATTTTGGAAGAAAATGGTAAACCTTAAACGATGATTCCAGGTGATTTTAATGGGGTTCTTCCATTAGTGGAAATTTTTGTGCTTCCCATATTCCATTCTTTCTTATTTTATTTTTTTTGAAAATATGAAATTCTAAAAAATTTTTGCCAAGTGATGATGAATTTGTGGAAGGAGGGGAACATCTTAACATCTGAAAATTTTGAATTGAAAAAAAAAAAGAAATTCAAATTCAAATTCAAATTGTATATTTGAGATACATGCGGCAGCAATGCTGCCATTATATCACGTTGAGCATTACATAATTGAAAACTGTAAAAATTTTTGATTACTTATCTACGTATAAGATACAATTTTCAGATTTAAATAAAATAAAAGACATGATTAAAACATAAAAATATGAAGATTTGAAACTATATATACAGAATCAAAATTCAAGCAATTATTGATCAGAGTAGCCAAGATATTCCTCCAGGGTATAAAAAGCACTATTGATCAGCCATTCTTTGAGAGCAATTTTAAATTTTTTTGCAGTTGGCTGGTTTTTAACACTCCCTGGAATCCGATTGTATACTTTTGCTGCAGATGATACAGCACTACACTGGAGAAGTTTTGTACGGTGGTGGGGAGTTCTAAGGTTACCTAGTGATCTTGTGCTGTATGGATGGGTAATTTTTGGAAAGGTTATAACCTTAGTATAAACCATGAGAGATATGTCCAAAATATATTGTGATATTGTAGTGAGGATTTTATTATCAACAAAGATGGGCCTGCATGTTTGTCTTAGAGGTATTTTATAAATTGTTCTTATCGCACGTTTTTGTAGTGTGAGAATTTGCTTGACATATGATGCATTACCTCCCCAAAAAACCACCCCATAGGCCAATGTAGAGTGGAATAGTCCAAAATATGCAAGTCTGAGAGTTTTTTGATTTGTAATTTGCCTTAGCTGAAAGAGTAGAAAGTTTATAGATGACAAACGACAGGTTAATTTATTAATGTTGAAGTAGTGAAAAAATAATATCGAACTCCTCCCCTCCCCCTTTCATTCAAAATATAAAATTTGAGAAATTGTCTTGCTATTGTCTTTTTTACCAGTTTTCAACTATGGCTATGGAACAAAAATTTGAGGGCTCCCCTTTCTGAAAATATTGAGGTAGGTATTTTTGGAAAAATGGCTTGTTCTTTCATATTTTTAATCAAAAAGTTTTCAATTTCCATTTTATTCTTCCCTTATTTTGGATATTTCAATTTCTAAAAATTTTCACTCAAATGATGATCAATTCCGAAGAAAAGATCCAAACATTTGAAAATTTTGAATTGAAAAAGAAATTAAAATATTTTCTAAAGTAGTGAAAAAAATCGATTGCAATAATATTGAACCCCTCTCCACTTCCTCTTAATCTTAAATAAAATATGAGAAATTGTCTTGATTTTGCCCTATTTTTTCATGCTTTTCCATTTTTTGGACAACTTTTCTAGTTGAAAATCACAAATAGAAGCAAATAACATCCATTTGTGGAATTTGCGCGCAAATGCTCACCTTGCGCGCAGGCAAATGAACTCAGTATTATTCGGATAAAATGTAAAATAATTATTTTATTATTCAAGTTGTAGTCCTTTGAAAGTTCTCTAGGTTCCCAATTCCCATGTTGGGGAAACCAATTGCTTTGAAGGGTGTAATAGTGAACTTTCAAAGAAAAATCATTTTGGAAAATGAAAGTTTTGAAAAAGCTCAAATCCTTCATTTTAAACAAAACAATGAGTATAAATTGGATTTTTTTTTCAAAAATAATTCATGAAAGTATTTTTTAAAAATTGATTGGAAAAATCGTATCAACGATGGTAAAAAAAGGTCATCTGGCATTTCCCAAGTTGAGCAAAAATGGAAACTTGATGGTGGAAGAAATGCGTTTAACCAAAAGAATGACAAAAAAAAACTAACAGAAATGTAGGTAGACCACGCTCTAGATTTTTGTTTTTTTCATTTTTAGGTCAAAGACATTACTTTCACCAATTCTTTTTTTGCTCAACATGGGAACTGCCAAAATAATTTTTTTTACTACCTATCGTTATTATGATTTTTTTCTTACCTATCAATTTGAAAAAAATATTTTCAAAAAGTGCTTTTTACTAATGTTTTTCATTCGTGTTGTTTAATCATTTTTGAAAAAAAAACTTCCAATTTATATTCATTTGTTTTGTTGGAAATCAAGGATTTGAGCTTTTTCTAAAATGATTTTTCTTTGATAGCTCAACTTCTTTGTGATTAATATAATTTTGTTACATTTGTACGGCAGGAAACTATATTGAGGTTTTTGTGGAGGGGAGGGGGAGGATGGAAATTGGACCAAAAATTTTCCGACTGCTATGGGGAGAAAATATGTATACCAATTTTTCCGACTGGTATCGCATATTCATTATTGTCCTGTTAAAGCCTTCTTTTTCTTGCGGAAGTACGTTCTCCTAGATACCTATTCTTCCAGACACCTCCTTACCCTCCCAAAAATATATTTTTTTATTTTCCTCGAGAGAGTTTCTGGGATTTATTTCTACCTACTTATGCTGACGCCAGTGTAGTCTCAGTCAATTTGGTCTCAGCTGATGTAAGTCACGTGTGTTCTTTACATAAGCGAAACCATCTCATCTTCAGAGTTTCTCTGGAGCTGGTATGACTATTTTGGGTATCGGATTTCCAACATTAACATTTAGTTGATTTTCCACGTCGTTCTTTTTATTGGCCATCTTTGTCTTTTACATTGCCAAATTGATCCGCCTCGAATTTTAGTTCTTTTCCTATGTCTTTTGCGTTTGGTATCGGAGTATTGTTAATTTGTTCGAAGACTCGGGCTTGCGGAGTGACAATTTCTTCTTATGACAATCCATAAAATATCTCATCCATTGTTTACCAGCAATACTATTTTCAGTCCATCCCTTAGGAACTTTTTTGTTTTTCTCTAGAGCATATTTGAATGCTAAAATTCGGAAATCTTTTTTTGACATTCCGTATTCCAATTCTTGCAAACGTAATCGCGTATTTAACTAAGCCTTCTTCTTCTTTTTCGGTAAACACTTTACGCCAGTCGTGATTGTCTGCATATTCATAGTTACTCGTATTTTCCGATTCACTTGTAGCTTTTGAAGCTTGAAATTTTGTTATTTGTCTTTGTAAAGTAGCCAATTAGTTTCATTCCATAAATCTGGCAGACGTTTCTGTACGACATCTGCTCGCTGTCAACTGCTTTGACTGCTTTTTCCATGGCATCTTTGTCGAATTTTTCAGTAAGATCTGTTCTTCCAACGTTTTATTCTTCGCTGAATATTTCACGAAAAGCGTTATCATCGGTAGAGTTGCTTCCAACAGCTCATTGACAACCGGCGATCTGTTGTCTGTTTGAAATTAAACGCAATTAGGATTTCAAATATCATGTGCTTGTAATGTTTGCTCACCATTCATTTTTACGTAATTTACCGCCTGAATTTGAAGATTTCTTGATTGTGATATTCTTTATTCTCCCGTAGGATAAATTATATACATATATGACACAAGTCGGATACCACTGTTCAAAATTTCACTTTGTACTTACGTCTACTGTTTTTCAAAATGCAACATCAGTTGATTTGGTCTCGGGCGATGTAGTCTCGGACGATTTTGTCTCGGGCGATTTCTCAGGCAAGTTGGTTATTGACAAGGCATTAGTTGGAGGGCAGCTGCAAATTGGGATTGATTTTCTTCGAGCCATGCAGAGAGTTGAGCCAGGAATCCTTAAAGGTGAGTTAATTTTTGGTGGAAAATCCATATTTTTCTCATTTTTGACTTACTCGTCACCTGTGCAGAACCCTGTTCACTCCTCACTCTGAAAAGATACTATTTGAAACTTGAAAGTGAGAACCAGCCTGACTTATTGGTATTGAAATTCCATGCTTGCACTTGTAGTCCTTTACAAGAGACTTGAAAGAATGTTGGATCGTGAACATTTCGACTTCTTAGCAATTTCATAGACTACGATCTCCCAATTTTTGAGTAATTCATAGATTGAGTAGAATAATTTATTCTGTAGAAAACTGAAAATATTCGCATATTTTATGCCCTCATTTTGTTGAAAATATGCAGAAAATAAATATTCCCAGCATTTCCTAATTCCTACATTATAAGGATATCGCTTTACAGGCTGAGTAAAACTGCCCAGCAGAACACAATACATAGATTTTACAGCCCAATGCACAAAAATGCCAGCACTGAACTATCAGACTGGGAGATTTGTCTGTGGTATAACACTCTTTCACCACTTTATGTAGTAGAAGTAAAAGATCCTCCTTAGCCGTGCACAACTGCAACGCAAATTGGATCGTTTCCAATTTAGAAGACAGGTCTGGTATGTAGCAACCTGTGCACTACTCACATTATAAATGCTGACCCATCAGACAACAACACATATATTTTACGAACATTATACCATCTGGTCGGAAGATGTGTTCATGACACAAGACATAAATCATCCCCCTCATCCCCTTCAGTCTAGCACCTTGAACCAGCTGCACTTGTCTGCAGATCTGGATCGTTTCAAATTCAAAAGACGAGTCTGTGATACTCTGGAATGACAGTTTCATGCAGCTGCACCAATGTTCTGAAAACCGCAATAACCACTTAATATAAATCATCCTCCTTAGCCCAGCACCACTGAAACGGAAATTATAGATCTGGATCGTTTCAAATTCAGAAGACAAGTCCGGAATAGTCGGGAATAACAGTTTCATGTAGGTGCACCGATGGTCACAATACCATCCGACTCTGAGTTCAAGCAATACATACCCAATTAAGTACTATATAAACAGCCCAGCAGACAGCAACACAGAAGTATATTTTACGAGCACTATACCATTCGATTGGAAGATGTGTACATGGCACAAGACATAAATCATTGCGCTTGTCAGCAAAACATCAAGTAGATACATCAAATTAATAAAAACAATATCTTACAATAATATACCTATGCAATGCGTTGGGCTAGCCAAATACGTATTTCTTTCAACACCCAACGCCAGTTGGATCTGGATCGTTTCAAACTCAGAAGACAAGTCTGGAATAGTCTGGATAATGGCTTCATAGCTCCACTATGGACACAGACCACTGTGGCTGTACAAAAATGGATATTGCCTTATTGAGATCTCCTTTTTGACACACCATTGATTTTTTTTAACGTTTATTTTTGAATATAATGGTAGTAAATCTCGAGAGAACAACAATGCTAGCTGTCGTCCTAACAAAAACTTTTCTTCGGATTTTTTTTTGTTCCTTTTTGACGTTGATAATTCTGACTTATTCGGTTTGAAAAAATCTGTAACTGTTAACGTACCTAGTCGATTGCTTGCTCTTTGACTGAATTGAAATTGAATGTGCATCTTCTAGTTGACGAATGAGATTTCCGGGGCTAGTTTTACTATGTATTATATGGTTTAATGAAGAACCTGCACAATGTAAATAGAAAAGCGAATATTTATTATTCAAATGATACCATTATGACGTGCATTACGTGTCTATGTACTGGCACTTGGATGATATTGTACAATGTAGAAAATAGAAATGTAGATACATATTATGGTAGTCGATTGTTAATTGATCAACTATAAAAATGAAGAGAGATAGACAAAAGAGCAGCACCCCTTCTCCCGATCTAAAAACCAATTCGCGTTGGAAAATTAGACAACACAACAAAACAATAACAATCTAGAAAAAAGGAAAAAAATGTAACAGTGTCTTTTAACGACAGTTGGAGTATTTTGATTGGTATAGCATACTGCCACCCAAGATCCGTTCAAAATATTAAGACGAAGAAAAGGTAACGATAAAAATCCTAGTAAAAGAACGTAAAATATATTTTATTGGTGTTCATTATCTATGAAAAAGCTCACGAATAAAGCATTACTATTAAGAATATGATTAAAATCAACTATACGACGATAGCTTTTTACGATATTTGGCGCGCGTTTTTTCCATACTTTTATTATCCTAGGTTCATCAAAACATAAGGTGTAAAAACTATACTACTATCTCAGTAAGTATAACAGTGACGCGGTATGTTACACTCTTCGGCGATGGTGGAAAGGTTGAAAGGGGGTGATTGTTAAGAAGAATTTTCAATTTCGTACGATATGGTCGTTTTCCGGGTAGGGAACGAATAAAAATAAGTTTATTTTCTGACGTGTTTTTTGTATTTTTTTTTTTTTTGTTTTGTTCCAGGTTCTCTTGCGGATGGTTAAATTAAATCTGAAGGTAAATATCAAGCTTTATGTTGTAATAACGATAGTTTAACTTCGATAAAATTTTCATAATGCATGAATTTCGCTGTAAGCTGTTGGGTCGTGTATAATCTCGGGTCGTGTTGTGTACGGGAGCTGAGCTACTACCCCCGGGTGTGTTAGTTTTTACGAGACAGAAATATGGGCCTTAATATTGGGTGTTTTATTAGTACACAGATGGCGTTACAGTCCCTTTAAGCCGAAATAAAGACATTTATACATCTTCGTTTTCGACTCTTTGTTGTATTCTAAAATGGAAAATGCGTCTGATTAAATCATAAAATATGTTTTACGAGATTCGTTACAGTACTGACAGATATAGCTCATATTTACTCGACTTCGTCGTCTCAGTCGTCTGCTGTGTGGATGTAGTCGTATATACTATACTTACTCACTGTACTTACAATATGGGGGCATATAGGTGATCGTTATATGGATTAAGTATGGTTTTTATATCGATATCTGTACGATATGCTTTAACATTATTTGATTATTAGATGTGTTTTTTACAACGTCGAGTTAGTGCGGATTTGGCCATTTGGATATTGGACTATGTAGGTAGAGGTAGAGTTACCTACATAGGTACCTACGTATAACATAAATTCAGGATTGTTTGTGTAATTGTTGACTTTTTTTGCTCCGTTACGTGTCAAGGTTTCTATAAAAAAAAACTTACCTCATAATTGAAAATTTCCGTTGTTATTAAGTTGTTCTGACGTTGTGTAATGTTCCATATGATTTCCAATTTTTTTCTACTTTTGGACTAGTTTTTTCAACTGAAAGCATTGAAAAAATCGTTAAAAAATTGGAAAACATTAAAATATTTTTTGAAATCTATTTCCTTTTTTTTTGTTCGATTTTTCACCATCTTCGCAACCTTTTTTTTTTTGGCTCCATTTTCACTTTTGTGGCAGTTTTCCGGATTTTTTCTACTTTTGAGGCAGCTTTTTCGATCATGCCAAAATGTACCTACCTATCATTTTTTCCGTTGTTTAAAACTGCATAAAATAGAATGAGTAACACTTGATTTCTTGAACGATTTTTTTCGAAAAAAAATTTTGTGATGATGATAATAGTCAATGGTCCCAAAATCACGACGACGTGAAATGAAGTACATATAAACTGTAGCCTATTCATTAAACCGAAGGATTTGTCCATTTTGAACATACTTATTCGGGAATTTTTGTACAATTATTGACTTTTTTTGCTCAGTTACGAGTCAAGGTTTCTAAAAAAAAAACTTACCTTTGAAAATTGCCGTTGTTATTCACGTTCCAGGGCATGATTGTGGAGGTTCCTACCTTGCCCCCACCATAACGTTAATAATATTGATGTTGTATAATGTTCCACTTTTGAGATACATTTCCGATTTTTTTTTCTACTTTTGAAGCAGTTTTTTAAACATGAAACCATAAAAAAAAATCATTAAAAAATTGGAAAACATTGAAATCATTTTTTGAAATCTACTCGTATTTTACCTTTTTTTGTTAGATTTTTCACCACCCTCGCAACTTTTTTTGTTGGAGGGGTTGGGTGCCTTCACACTTTTGTGGCAGTTTTGCGGGCTTTTTCTATTTTTGGTGTAGCTTTTTCGATCGTACCTTTGACTGCAATCAATATAAAAATCATTATAAAATCGGAAAATATGTATCATATTTTTTTGACATGCACGTATTTTAATTGGTGGTACTGTTGGGGATAGGTACGTAATTGTTTTTTGGTGTTAGTGTATACACTGGAACTGTCTCCAAGGTACCTAGTGCGTTGGCGAAAGCAAGTACGTACATTGTCAAACAGATGGACTGACGTCGCGCGCGCTGCATCAATGCAAAAGTGTATAATCCTGAAAAAAATATGCACATACAATACACAGTTATCAGCACAAATCTGGACATACCCTATTGACAATTTCAAGTGGCAGAATGCTAGCAACAGTGGCCATGCTAGCACTGGTTGCACCATTTTGAACACCTTTCCTAGCATATCTGCTAGCAAACTGTTGCCAGCACAATGCTAGGAAAATGATCAACCGAGCTTTGAAAAAAATTGCGAAAAACGTATTTTTAACCTTGGGAATGGGTAGTAGATACGTACTTTAGAAAATAAACAAATTTTGTCATGATGAATTTTTGTCTAACTTTGAAATTGAAGGGGCCAGAAATATTTTGAAAGAAAAAATCGAGAAAACGTGATTTTTGACCTTAGGAATGGGCAGTACTTTAGAAAATGAAGAAATTTTGCTATTATGAATTTTTGCCCAACTTTGAAATCAAAGGGGCCAGAAACATTTTTCTTTTGAAATATTTTCTTACAAAATCTTTCTGGCCCCTTCAATTTCAAAGTTAGGCAAAAAATTCACGATGACAAAATTTGTTTTATTTTTCAACGTACCTACTACCTATTCCCAAGGTCAAAAACACGTTTTTCTCAATTTTTCCTTTCAAAATATTTCTGGCCCCTTCAATTTCAAAGTTGAGCAAAAATTCATAATGACAAAATTTGTTCATTTTCTAAAGTACCTACTACTCATTCCCGAAGTCAAAAATCACGTTTTCTCGATTTTTTCTTTTGAAATATTTCTACCCCCTTCAATTTTAAAGTTGGGCAAAAATTCATAATGAAAAAATTTGTTTTATTTTCTAAAGTACAACGCATTTCCAATGTCAAAAATAAATTTTTCGCATTTTTTTTTTTCAAGTGGTATCTGGTTAACTACAATACAAATCTGACGTTTTGACATACACTCACCAGACACCCTGAATAATCAAGTCAAAATGTATAATTTTTTTTTAAACTAAATAAAATAGAAAACTTGTTTTTTTAAATGATTTTTTTCAAAAAAATTGTTGTGATGATAATAATAGTTGATGGCCCCAAAAAACACGACGTGGAATGAAGCATAAACTGAATTTATTACACCGAAATGGACAGTTTCAGTAAAAATGATTATAATCCAAGTTATTCTCCCCTCCCCTCCCCTCCCTAAAATGCGTCCTCCTAGGCTCTTTCATACTAGTGAAAGTCTCCATACCACATTATCCATTGACTCAATGGATCTCATAAAATTGGTACACAGAGAACCATCGACGGCGATGGTTGAGTTGTCCTTTGTCGTCGACAACGCTCCCACATGAATGACCAAACTGCGAACTTGAGCGCATACGTATGTACCTACTTGGACACTGCTCTCTTACAACCCCCTCTATTAAAAATATTTTATCCGTCATTAGGTACAATTTGGTCCATTCAAAGTTTACAGATTATTCTTCGTTCATTTACAAATAATACAATAATACATAATACACTATAACAACGCTCGGGAATAAAAAAAAAAATAAAGCAAGAGAAACGAAACTGAACGGTTGCACTCTTGAATTGGCGAACGTCTGTGTCTTAGGATACTTGAAGAAATGAAAATGTCGTTGACAATATTTTCCCTATGGTTTTGCGTTGCGTGTTGTACAGTGCAAGCGTCACAGACGATGGGAGGGGGAGCGCGGGTCGCTTTTTCGAGTGCTTCTGGGGGACATCGTTACCCCAAATAAAAAGAGTGCTTGTCGTCGAGTTCGCCACTTGATACAGTCAATTTGCCTCTTGAAAAAATGGTTACAGAAAAATTTCGCTTCGTTACTATACGAATAAGGATATATAACCTACTACGATGTACTCTTGTCGTCTGGGTACCTCTAGCTATTTCAGTTACTATTCTCAACCATTTCAGCGACGACGTCGACTTTTTCCGCCTTCGCAATCGTTGGCCGATGAGTGGCTGTGGGTACGGTACTGTTTAATTTTCGAGTAAGGAAAAAAAAAGAGAACTTATTGAGTTTGTTAATTGAATTCGTCGCTCGTCTTTGATGACCATTTTGACGAAAGTTACAGGATTTGTGCTCCCGCCACCCTTCCTACTCTTACTCTTGCTACTTGTAGTTTCGTAGTAATTTATATCCGATTTCAAAGCTGTATCGCGTCGTGTGTATTAAATATTGGGTCTGGTGGGGTGAGTTGCAATATGCTACGAATAACTCAACCTAACGTAAGCCTACCATGTATTTATTATGGTACGTCATTCGGAGATATTTTTCATATTAATTATATAGCGAAGCAGCAGCCTGTGGTAGTGGGTAAGCTGCGATGTTTTTTTCGTCCTTTTTTTCTCTCTAATGCTTCGTATCGAGAAAACTTTATTTTGGTGCGATAGTTAATCAATTAAATTACCGCGAGATTCCTTCGGACTTATTTTATTCGTCGGCGCGAGGCTTAAGTTGAATATTCGTAAAGTTTATTGTATGTTTAAAGAAGCTGAGAGTATTCAAATGTGATCTATTATGGCCGTAAAGATAATTTATTCGCATCTTCGTACATATTACGAGGCTCGAGAGACGTATAATTACGTCGTGTCGAGTCGATTGCAGTTATCTCTGGAACAAGTACAAGTAAAAGCGTCGATGAGGGTGCGAAATTGAATAATTATTAAGTATTTGAAAAAAATGAGAGACGAGTGTGGGTGGAAGGAATTATTCAAGGTAAGTGGAGGTTTTGATATGGAGAGAACATTTTGTTTGTTGTAAATTTTCGACATTTTTAAAAATCCCAATTGTAAGGTGAATTAGATCAAAAGATATTGGCGGCATGCCTATTCAAACCAGTGCGAAATCCAAAAGAAGAAGGTGAAAAGAGACATGTTCCATTTTCCCTTTCAACTAAATTTTTCATGTTGTATGTTTCAAAGATTATTCAAATTCTTTATTTTTGATGAAAATTTGAGTACCTAATCCTTGAAAGATGTAATTTGAAAAATTTAGTTGAATGAGAAAATGAAAGAAGTCCATCGTGCAAGCGCGTGGGTCAGAATTTTCCCACGACAACACCGTGAAAAAACCTGAGCATCGGGGTAGTGATTTTTGAAAATTTGAAAATTCAAAATTTTCTGTGGGAAGCTAAACTTGAAACTGCCAGCTAAAATTTTAACGGTGTGGTACGTTGGCCAAGGGCTACCATTGATTGTGTTTCCATCCAAAACCCGGGGAGCACCTCATAAAGTTTTCTAGTAAGTTGATTAGTAGAGAAAAATTGAATGTGATTCCGGATTCAGTCAATTTTGCAAATTAAATAACTTTTGTGAGCCCATCTGAAGCTACCTTTTATGAGATGGAGATTTATATTGAAGAAATACGATGTGAAATGAAACCGAAAAATTAAACGTTTTCTATGATGAATTTTCTAGAAACTTTTCATGAAGCCCCCTCCCATTCCTTCCTCAAAAAACAATTTGCGATAGCTTTCTTATAGCGTGAAATTTTTTTTCGTATTTTTCAAACCTGTGTAAAACCAATACAAAAGGCAAAACTTTCTCGCAATCAGTTGATACTGTGAAAAATCCAAACCCATATGGTTGTGGCATCTAATTGTGCTTTTGCGTGGATCAGAATTTTCCCACGACAACACCGTGGGAAAATCCTGAGCATATCAGGGTAGTGATTTTCGAAAATTTGAAAATTCAAAATTTTGTTGAGGGAGCTAGACTTGATACTGGCAGCTAAAATTTAAGTGACGTGATACTTGGGCCAAGGACTACCACTGAGATCAGTTTCCACCCAAATCTCCAAGAGACACCTCATGAGGTTCCCTGTTGGACAAAAATGTTTTTTCATTACTCAATCTACTTAATTATCAGGCAAATGACTTCGGAATGAACAATTACGCAATAAAAACCAGCTTGCTACTTATTTAGATGGTCTCATAAGAAACTAGACCTACATGATCTACCCTAAACCAGTAAAAATAGAACTTGGATAACACATCACTCATCAGTTTGGTCTACAATCTCGCAGAGCATTTGTTGTTGTTCAGTGCTACCAGTTCTATTTAATTTTTGCAAGTGTAGATTTCATCAATGATTTCTGTGTTATGAAAAATAGTATCTAACATTTTATTTACCTAATCACGTGCCTATTGAATTCGCTGTACCGTCTTAGATTTTATTGTTAGCACTTTTGACATTACGTAAAGGTTTGAGTAGGCATGGAACTTTGTGAAATGAATACCGGCTTTCTGAGAGATATTACTAAGTATGTATCTTCTTACAAACACATACTACTTATCTGTAATTAAGTGGGTGAAAAATTTGAGAATTGAAAAAACTCATGCAATTTGAACAATAAGTAATATCAATTTACAAAATGAAGAAATAATCCAACCCATTTCTCGGGGGTGATTATTGATATCATTTTTACAATGGAGGTATCTCTACTGGTTTGAACATTGTTGAAACTGACAAAACAGAATTGAAAGAGCACACAAAAACCACACGAACAGCTAAAATTTTAAGTACCAAGATGCATTTTTAGATTTTTAGTGAATATCTGAGCATCAAATTTGGGCCAAAAGTGGGAAAATCTAATGTTTCACCAAATTGACTCGTGAAGCTCGAATTTGGAATGTATCGACTCTATTTCTATGTATCAAATCGACTGGAAATACGTAGTTCCCAATGTTATGAGTAACTCTGGAGCCTCAAACAGATTTTTGAAGGTTACATTTTCCCCAAAATTTTACTCATTAAAGTTCGAAAGCTAAAATTCACTTTTCATATACTTACTTACTCTAATTTCAACGCGCTGAGAAGATTGGAGGTGGTTTCAAGCCGTTTTGGGAGTCTCCAGTCGTGTTTTGGCAATTCAAAATTTTCAGAAGTGCCATTAAAGTTGTCCAAATTTTAACCCTTGTAAACATAATTGGTGCTTGCTAGTGACCAAATTGACAAATTACAGGTCATTTTTCCAAAATCTAAATCGGTTTCTGCTGGTGTAATTCTCCAGCAATTTTATATGTACATATTTGTAAATTGAAAAAATTTACAGTTAAACCGGCAGACACCAAGTTCGGAAAACTGGTGTGTAATCGGTCAAGTGGAAAGTGAATCATTAATATGCACTGTACTTATTTATTGGTGCCAGTGCCAAAGTTCATTTCGACAGTCTTTATAGCACTTTTCGGAAGTCTGGAATTTTAAAAATATAGACGGAGCCTCCAGAACTGCTCTAAAGTAAGCAGCACTTCCAAACGACTCAACCTGTTGAAATTAGAGTTTAAATGTTAGCTTTCCAACCTCATTGGGTAAAATTTTGTTGGAATTTCAACTTTCAGTAGTCTGCTGGAGGTTCCAGAATCGCCAAAAGTGATTCGAAATAATTTTTGTTTGATAGATTTAAAGGGTGCCAAAGAGAGGGTTCATATCAAATTTCACCTTCCTGGGTTAATTCGGTAAACTTTTGATTTTTCTCAATTTTCGACCCAAATTGGATTTTCAAAAATTACGAATCAGGTTCAAATGTTGAATCGTTGGAAGAGATTGAGAGTTGCTTTGCAACTTATTGTTTCTTTATGATTTTGTGTGGGGTGATATGGCTGATCCGAAATGATTGTGTATGCTTACTTGCTTGTTGTGTCATCCGCCATAATTATAAATAACGTTCCAACTTTATATATTTCCACTTATCCTCTCGAATTCGTCTACTTTTCTCGTGTTTTGTAAGATTCGAGTACAATATCGATTCCCCGTATAGGAAGTTAATCACATTATAAATGTCAAAGGAAAAAAAATGTTGCTCAACTGAATCAGAAAGCTGAAATTTATTCTGTACCATTTGAAAGCCTCCAGAAAATTTTTTTAAATCAGAAAATTTTCTTCTAATTTCGCTCAGCGTGAGTTGAACAGCTGAAATTTTAGTATTTTACTGCGCTATCGTTTTCGCTCATCGATTATACGTATGTATGTAGGTGGTTTTGAGTCGCTCTGAAGCATTCAAAGACATGTTGGTATATATTTTTCAAATACAGATGTTTCTCAATCTAACCTTCATATCAATTTTCAGTATATATCTTGATTATAGTAGAAATCCTACTGAATGATCAGAAAAACGTGTTTTGACAGCATTTATTGCCTGGTGAGGGGGGGGGGTGTCATGGAAAACCCTTTGCGGATCACAATTTTTTTTCAGCGCCATATTTTGATTCAGCGAATCGGGTTACTCAACTTTTCATTCTATTGCTGTCGTGTAGAGCGTATAATCGAAGGACAAGATTACACAATGGAAATTTCCATTATTTGTCTGCCGGCGATTGCATAAACTCGCGACTTAGGTGATCCTAAATGAATATTTTATGCTTACTTACTTACGTACTTTACTTACCTACTTGAAATCATTTATTGTTAATAATTTGTCGGCTTGAAATAGTTTCCTATTAATTTGCGATTTATTGACTAACCTTAGGGTTTCTTTCACAATTTTTAATTGATCGACTACCAATATTTCAGATTTTGTAGTCAATTTTTGGGAATATGGGAATTGTTTAGAAATTTAAAAGTCAAACATTAAAAAAAAATGTTTGGTAACTAGTTGAGCCAGTAAAGCTTTGTTATGTAGGTACCCTATTTTTGAATCCAGCAAACTGATTGGAGGCCGTTTCAAACAGTTGTGTAACCCTCAAAAATTTTTGAAAATTACTATCCCCGCGAAATCGTATCCAATCAAGTCGAAAAGCTGATATTTGATATTTTATACCACACCATTAACCTTGCGGATCCATTGGAAGTGATTTTAATTCGTTCTTAAGAGTACAGCTACATACATTATGGAAATCTCAGTTTTCCAAAATATCCTGTAAAACCTGTCCGATTGAACTATTGCCCTTGTAAACGCATTCGATGCATGTTGATGACCAACTTTACCAATTGCCTATAATTTTTTCAAAATGTAGTTCAAGACTCCAGACGATTCAAGACCGCCTTTAATCGATTTGTAAGGTTAGAAGTATGGCACATTTCAAATTTGCTTTTTCAACGAAGTTGGATAAAGTTTTGTGGAAAGTTAACAGGCTGAAAGCTACGAACTCTAGAGCAATTACTATAATTATTTTAGATAATAATCTTAATATAAATTTTTTTAATCCTTTAGGAAATGGTAATCCAATTTTATATCAACATTTATTTTGATTTTTTGGTCATCCAGAAGTTTATATTTTAATTTTACCAGGTTTTGGAGCTATATCTCAAATTATAAATCAAGAAAGAGGAAAAATAGAAATTTATCTGAACAGCTCAAAAACTGTCTCCTATCAATTCAGGGGTTCAAAAATGGGACCCATGTAAAATTTCAATCAAACTTTCTGTCTCAATTAGGTAAAATTTTAATTTTTTCAGAAATGTCAAGCAAAATAAAAAAACCGTGGCTTTTGGCTCAAATTAAAAAAAAAAAAACTTACCTACGTAGGATTAGCTTTTAACTTATTATTTTTAGCTTCAGTTTGTCCTTTTCCGTATGTGGAAAAGTTTTCGGCTCTCAAGATACTTTAGGTACTTATTCACAACGCAAACCATTTTTTTAGTTGGTATTTTGTACCTTTGGTCGTGCCGTTATTGAGAAAATTGAGTTCTTGATTGTGATTTTTATGCGAATTTCCCTTCCAAAAAATCTGTTTTTCGCTGTTATCGAAGGTTTTGTTTTGCAAAACTGGAATTTCCAAAATGTCGCTAAAAACTTTAGACGACTCAAAACCGCCTTTAAGCGATTTTGAAGGTTGGAAGTATTATTTTGTATGATACATTTCAAATTTGAATTTTCCAACCAAGTTGGATAAAATTTTGTGGGAATTCTTAAAGCTGCAGAACTGATTGGAACAGCTCGAAACTGCTTCCAATCGTTTCAGGGGTTCAAAAATGGATTAAGTACGTGAAATTTCAATCCATCTCTGTGGCTCAATTATGGCTAAAGTTTTGATTTTTTTTCTGATATGTGAAGCTAATTTTTTTTTAAAAAAACAGCTTTTTTCAACTCAAATTTTAAAAAAACACTTACCTGTAGCTTTAGCTTTTGGTTTACTTAATAATTGTGCACGATTCTAGAATGTTTTTATGTACATACCTTATTTTGTTAGGTTGAAATTTTCTCCGCAGTTTTGATACCTTTCTTATAAAAATAAATAAATAAATAATAATTGCTATTTCTCTCTCAGAATAATGAATTAATTTAGACTTTAACCAACCATGCCCCGTGGGAAAAAAAGGCAATGCGCAATATTCCACTACAAAATTTAAACACACCTCGACTACTCACCCCATGATATTTCTCAACGTTCAAAATTTGATTGATATATCTAAATTACTCATCGAGATATTTTAAACATTGGGAAAAATACTATGCTTCTCATTTCACATCTTACCAAAAAAAAAGAGAAGAAACTCAACGTAGTAAAAAAAAACCGAGAGAAAAATATCCTTACTTATTAAAAATCAGAAACGAATTTCAAGAGCTTTCAAAAAAATCTCCAGTGAAAAAGTTATAGCAAGACCACCCGCGGCCTTTTACACAACCGATAGAAAAAGCCAACGACGAGAAAAACAGACGGGCAAATAGACGTATCTACCTAAAACTTGGTATAAAAAAATACGAAACTTCAATCAAAGTGTATGATTACAATCTTTTCGGATTGTAGTACGAATACGCGCGTCTCGATTAAAAAATACGTCACATCCTGCGCGAAATTTTACTACGTCGTGTTCTTTTACAAATTTCAATTTTACTAATGGATAGGAATACAAAAGAGGTTAGGTTTGCGTTTTTCTTGTTTGCTTATTCCTTTTTTTTTTTTTACTTTTAGTTTTTATTCACTCTGCGACTTTCTTTATAAATTCACCTTTTCGAACAATCGTTATAGAGGATATTAAAATATACCAAGATACTCGATCAAGATGGTCTGAAGAGCGAACGCCCGAACAATACTCCAGCCGAAGGATGTTTTTCATAAAAATACAAAATCTCGACTCGGAATCGCGTTTCGCACCCGGCTAATTAATATTTTACAACAATTCGAAAACGAAGAGACCGTAAGAGAGGTATTCTCTCGGGTTATATTTCTAATTAAGAAGAGTGTAAAGAGAGGGTAGGTATCTCATTGTCGATGTCGCAGTCTCGTAGACAGAGATTCTACAAGGAGCTGTGGGCTGGTTCGAGGGGAATCCATACACAGTCGATGGAAGCGGCTCGATTATGCCAAATAGCAGACTAAAGGTATATCCGGATCCATCTCGGTGGTCTGAATTTATAAAATCATCGCCGCCTGCCTTATACGTATGTATAGATAAAATATACCGCCTTATTTTGTATCATCGAAGTAAAAACACCGCCGCCTCGTGAAGTTAAAAGTATCATTTGTTTGGAAATCTGTGTCACCTTTTCCGACGGCAATAGACGGAGGCCAGGACCAATCCTATGAAATAATTGCTACGTGTTTATCATATTGTGAAACGGTGATTTATTGGTAATTTTCGACAACATGTTTTTGTTAAAACATCCTTTTATCGGCGAAACAACAAGAAGTTTTCTATATTTTAGTGCTCCTCCTTCATCGTCCAACTTACTATTAATTGAATGAATGAGATCCAAGGGGGTGGTTTTTTTTTTACCTGGTGACTGGTGTGTCGTCGTCGGTATAAATACAGGTATCTATTAGTCTAAATTATCCTTTATCTGATTCTATGATGGCTATATCATGGTTTAATTTGATTTTACTCCAACAAGAGATTTTTTTAACGCAGA
Organism: Planococcus citri; assembly: GCF_950023065.1. Lineage (NCBI taxonomy): Eukaryota > Metazoa > Arthropoda > Insecta > Hemiptera > Pseudococcidae > Planococcus > Planococcus citri. Next base: position 56,288,187 of record NC_088679.1, read on the forward strand.
ACTTTCCACAGTGGATTTTTTTTCACAACCCTACAGTGTCTGAAGTCCTACCGATGAATATGCTGCGTATAACAATGTATTGTATAATCTATATTCGAAAAACTTCAGAAGTACACTTGGTGTGCGGCTTCGTTCGGTTTACCATTTTTTTTTTTTTTACTTTCAAATTCATACTACAGAGGATACCTCATGCTGATCGAATGTCGCTGCTAAAACATTAGGGGTGGCCAGATCCACTACCAAGCTTTTTTCGGCACGTTATGTTATACAAGCACCGCAAACAAATCTATTATTCGGTTTTCACGTATTTTCGGAAACGAGCTGCCAGCTTGCTGAATACTGATGCCTTGCCAACAATGCCATCCAGACTGACGGTGTTATTATGTAAGTGCCCGACTATAAAATGAGAGAAAAAAAGGAAAAAAAGATGCGTTATTTGTTGAGTTTTTGGAGGCCTTTCGAATGGTTGTGTTTAGTATACTCGATGTATAATATATAATATTGCTGCGGGAAAAACAACGGTGGTAAGACCACCCACGTTTGCTTGGGTATTGTTCAAAGTGGAACGGTGGTGATTATATGGACAAATTCGCGGCTTACGTGATGACAAAATTTAAAAACCTTCAACAATGGTGTTTTAAAGCGGTGCTTGGATGTTGAGTAAATTGTAAAATGTGTGGCTATCGTGTTAGAGTATTTTACCCATTGCTATAATATAGGGTATCCCTGGATTTACTTGTAATTGAAGAGCATACTGGATTGATCGGTGAAGCTATCAAGGCTAGTGCTACGTAAGCGGAAAATGAATTGAAAAAACCATAGGTGAATAATAAGGTGGTCCGTGTTTGACCTTTTTTTGGAAATTTGGTGAGGGGGGATCTCAAAAGACTGTAGGAAAAATTTGGGGTCTCAGATTTCACCAAGCACTTTACAACCGGGATTAAAAATTTTGAAATTTTAAAAGAATTAAAAAAAAATGTTTTTTCAATTGTTTTGATGGTTACTTTGGTTGCATTATGCCTATTTAGGAGTAAAAAGCCATTTTCAATTTACACATTTGAAGTGTAGGATGCCTTTTGTCAGTATATGACTTGAAATGACCCCTTCCCCTCCCTCCCTACACCTCCAGAGATTCTCAATTAGCATATGATTTCGATAGAAAATGAATATTGGCATTAGAAATATGAAAAAATACATAGGTACCTGCGATTGTCTAAATTCGTTCTTTTTGGGTTCATTTTTTTCAAACACCTACTAAAATGTAGTGAGAGAAGAAATTCGAAAATTCAATTAGAATGCATGTCAAAAAAGACGTTTACAGGGCTATTCAAACCTATTGTGAACGAATACAAAATAGAATTTCTGATGGTAAAATGGTAGCTAGGTACAATAAAACTGATGAGAAATCGAAAAGAAACACCAAAATACCTTATCTCTAGAAATTATGGTACTATGCCAAATTTCGAATGCTGAATTTAATTTTTCAAATTCTGAACAGAGTAAGTATATTCATATGTACTTTTCACTTTGAAGAAAGCATCAGATTAAATCGAGGTACTTGAGATAGGAAGGCTGGAATTTGGCGTACCTATGCTTTCCTTTCAACGTCTGGAATCGATTGATAGTGATTTTGAGTAATTGTAGAGTCTCCAAGGGGGGTATTCTCGGATTTTTCAATTTTGGAAAAATAGCCAAAAAAATTATCAAAATGAAGTTCAGAACGTGTCATCTCTCATTACCAATTTCGTGGCTTTTTAATTTTCGTAAATTATTTCTACCAATTCAGATTCAGATATGTATTAATGGAGGTTTTTCTAGGAATAAAAACTTCAAAAATTCGCTGGAGGCTTCAGAAGTTAAAATGGCTCGAAATCATCCCACAAGTCGATTCGGAGGATAGAAAATTCTGTGTTGGGACATTATGAGCTAATTTAGATTCTCTGGAGGTAAAGGGAGCGAGAGGGAGGGGTAATTTCGAGTCACATAGTAACAAAAGATATCTTAGACTTCAAATGAACAACAATTTGTGAGAAAATCGATTGAAGATGGCTTTTTACTCTTGAATAGGCATAATGCGACCAATAACCATAAAAAAATTAGAAATATTACTTTTTTTTTGTTGAAAATTTCAAAATTTTGAACCCCGGTTGCAAAGTGCTGGGTGAAGTCGTGAGACCCTAAAATTTTCTTACAGTCTTTTGAGGTCCCCACACAACTTTTCATCACCCCCTCACCAAATTTCCAAAAAAAAAAGTCAAAGACGGCCCACCCTAGTGAATAAGAAGAGCAAAGGCTCCGGTGCAATAAGTGGGGTAAAACTGTCTAATTTTTCATTTTTTTTTCTTACCTCAATAACGATCTCAAAATCCTTTTTGGGAACTTCAAATCAATGCGAGGAAGAATCCAAAATCTGGAAAAAAGGCCCAAAAAATAATTATATTTTCCACTATCGGTAATTTTTTCAGAATTTTTCGAGTGGCGGTTGCTGCTCCATGACCATAAAACCACTTGGAAATGCGTTTTTACCGCATAAAGTGGTCAATTTATGTACTTCGACTCCATTTTAATACCTAGATACGAGTACGTTATACAAAAACGAAATATTCAAACTTACATTTTTAATTAAGGTACTTCTCGATTACGTGATGTAATCCGGGGCGACATTTTTCTTATAGGGAGAGTCCTAAGGAACATTTCTGGCTCTTGTACTCAAAAGAAGGTAGCCCTTCTTATAAAATGGCGGCCATTTTAATTGACAGGTCAGCCGAAATAGCAGATTTTGCTTCCAACATCAACATAGGACTTGCACGAAATTTTCACAATAGTCCTATTTACGAATCTCACCTCAGAATTTTGATAGTCTCCTAGTAAACTGCTAGTGAAATTGTTTTAAAATTCAAATTTATCGTAATTGACTGGATAATGCACAAAAATATGAGTATACCTTAGAGTCAAACCCAGAATTCTTCACTTTTCGTCATTTTGAGAAAAACAGAAAAAACTGCTAGAAGGTTGGTATCAGTAGTAGCAGGTTTCTAATCTCGTCTATAAATAGTGCTTTGGGTAACAATCGAATTGACGAAAAAAAAATTTTTTTTGAAGTCTTTCCATAGCAGTAATTCACGATACCATTTTGGAGAATTCTGGTTTTGACTCCAAGTCTGTAAAAAAATCAAAAAAAATGTCAAAAATACATGATAAAATGAGGGATAATTCTAGATTCAAGTCTGTTGAAAGTATCTCAAGGTTGTTTACAGTCGACTGGAATAAAAAAAAATTTTTTTTTGAAGTATTTTTTTCAAAGTTTGACTCGAACCCGGGACTTTGGACCCCCTCACCATCATGGCATCGAATGGGGTAAAATGTAGAATGGCAATTGATGCGTACCTACTAACTGTACCCAAAACAACCATAATCTCATTTTTGAAAATTTTGGACTTTTTTCGGAATTGGACTCGGACCCGGTACTTTGGACCTCGCTGACTGCGTCATTATGTCAGATTGGTAAAAACGGAGAATGGCAATCGATGCATACCGACTAACTGTACCCAAAACGATCATAACCTCATTTTTCAAAAATTTGGAGAATTCTGGGTTTGACTCTAAGGTACTCATATAATGTTAAAAATACATCGTCTACTGTTGTGCTGATGTCCACATGATCCAGATCGAAAGAGCATTCCAGAATTCATCGTAAACGAGAAGAACTGATTCTTCTTTTTTACTTTTTCGAAACAAATAAATAGACGTATAAGTAATTTAAACTAAACGATTGTGTATTCAAAACACCCACCTCTACAAAATAATAAATAACGTGAAAAAAATTGTTTTTTAAGAATTTATTGCAAACAAAAACAAATCTAACTTCTTTGAACAATCATAATAATTATTATTTACCTATTTCAAAAAAAAAAAAACTTAACAATGTGAAGAAAGTTGACAATAATTCAACTCTTCTAAAATGCCAAAAAAATGTTACAATTTAAACTTAAACTTTATTAAATTTCTAAATAACATTGTTTTGGGTGAAATTGACTAATTGTAGTAAAGTAGATACATCAAGGCATAACATACCAAAAACATGCCTAATTCGATAATGAGAAACAATCTAAAAAACTAATTCGATTTCACCCTACATTGACCCATTATACAGAGTGGTGCAAAAGTTGTTTCCACTTTTCACATTTCAAAAAGTTTTGTTTTTTGTGAAAAAAAAAAATCGAACTGTAATAAAAAGCGAAAGTAAACAAAAATATTTAATTTAAGTAATAAATCGCGAACGAGTTTCAAAATGCGAACCCCTACGCATCCAGAGCGAAAGACCCAAGGTCAAATTTCGATCCAGAAAGAAAGGACGCATTATTAGATGAATCAACCTGGAGGCAAAACGAAGCATCCTACAAAAAAATTATAACGATTGGAAATTAAATTGCCTACAATTTTGGTCGGGTGTAATTTTTTTGTAGGATGCTTCGTTTCATCTCCAGTTCGATTTTTATAAAACTCGGTTTGCAAATTTTTCAAAAACAAAAATATTAAATTCAAGACAAGTAATAAATCACGAACGAATTTCAAAATGCGAGCCCCTACGCATCCAGAGCGAAAGACCCGAGGTCAAATTTCGATCCAGAAAGAAAGGGCGCATTATTAGATGAATCTACCTGGAGGCAAAACGAAGCATCCTACAAAAAAATTACATCTGACCAAAATTGTACAGAATTAAATTTCTAATGACATTATAACGATTGGAAATTTAATTCTCTACAATTTTGGTCGGATGTAATTTTTTTATAGGATGCTTCGTTTCGTCTCCAGATCGATTTTTATGAAACTCAGTTTGCAAATTTTTCAAAAATGACATCTAACTTAGATAAAAAAGTTTTCTAATACTCCAAAAAAAAAAACAACTCGAACTTAGCCTTGACGTTTACCTAATTTAAACAAATTCGAAGTACTTGATAGTAAACAAAAATATTGGTCTTTTTCTAGTAGGCCCGATTAAAATTAATGTTCTCTTCTTCGAGCCTAAGAGTAGACATCATCGACCATCGTTCGTCCACATTTTTAGGTGTACACTGTGAATGTACTGCAGAACTGTACGTTCTTCGCATTATTATATTATGCGATTACTATGCTGGGCAAAACGCTTCTGATCAAAAAAAAATGAACAGTGAAAGAATACTTACCTTCTTACTTGATTATCCTAAAATTAAATACGAGATGGCTGGTGTTGGACTCTGTTCTGGGATATCAGTTTAGCACCCATTGTTTCCTTCACATTTCAAAGTTTGAAAAAAATTGAATTTTTCATGTAAAATTCATTCTACTCCAATCCAAAAATTTCACGCGAAGGGAAACTCATCCCACCCAAAACAGATAGAATCTTTAGAAACATCAAAATACCCTTCAAAGAGCTCGATCGTGTCGCTTTCGTGTAAACCATTTAATCAAAAAAAGGGTTGCAACAATAGTCGAACTCACACATCTATAAAACATATAACTCTACTATACGCGTATACACGAGTATAAAGTATAAGCTGCATCACGCACCAAACGCGATAATTAGAGAAGGAATTTAATTAGAAGTTAAAAACGGAAATACGAACGTAAATTCCTCAATTTTCTTTTTCGCCTGGTGTCGCGCGCCCATCAAAAAGCAACGTTATCGAAACGTCGACCAGATGGGGTGGTCTAGGCGGGCGACTATAAAGTGTTATGTCAGAGTTAGCGACGTGTTCAGTCATGTGTCCCGATGATGTAGCCGGCTTAATCCGACTTTGTGTTCGTGTTGTCATTTCTTTACGTACGATTTACTCGTGATGCTGCCGAAGCCATGATTCCTCTAGTCAAAATTATTCGCCAAATACCTACTTGGTTTTTGGGTGTAATCGGTAGACCTTTACATGAGCTCGGTTCGGGTAACCGTCGAAGGAAATCGTTGTGGTACACTTTGATGAAATAAGTATGGGTTTCTTTTTCACTTTTTTCGAAAGGGGCGTGTGTATGCGAAATTAAAAGTGAGGATCTCATAAATACGTACATATGTACCTACTATGAGTTGAATGATTATTAATTGAATTGACTTTTTTTTTTGCGACCGCTCATCATCTCTTCATTCTGCGATGACCGTATGAATTTGAAAGAAAATCTAGAAGTGCATCTTTCAGAGAGAAAAATGCACATACTATGCATTTTTCATTCATCTTCAACATTGAATGCTTTAAATCTTGCTATAAAAATCTGAAAATCGGTATCTCTATGCCTACTTACTTCAATCGGCTAAGGTACCAGAATTGATCAGAATCATTTTTGAGTCGATGTGGAGCCTTTACCAGAAGTTTACTTTTCTACAGTAAGCGTGGAAAAATCGGTCTTCAAACTAAAGGCAAAGAGTTCATGCTCCGCAATAGTACCTTCTTTTGAAAGTTTCAGTTTTCTGAGGATTCCATGGCTAGGTAAGTACATAGGTAGGTACCTTACCCGCGTAACATTGCTCAGAATTAATTTGCTCAGATGGACCTTGTGAAAGAAATGAAATAATTTAAGCAATAAAAATTTCATGGGTAGGTAAGTATATTTTTAAATTTTCCAAATTACCTATTTCTATAAAAAATGAGTTTTGAATATTTTTTTGAAGAAATGGATGATCCATTTTTGATGATTTTTTCAACTTGTAACAAACTTTTAAACTCTGCACCTCGAATTTATGATTCATCAAAATCCACTCACAATGTCGAATTTATGGCAGAATTGTTGAAGTTGATTACAGCGCCTTCTAGAGTACTTTCTATAATATTACAAGAGAGTCAGCTGAATTTAGAGATATTAGATCTGTTTGAAAATGGCTGCAATTGATTCTTAGGAAGGGTCGGAGCCATCTTCGATGTAGACGCTGATTTGATTTTTTATCTCAAGATTTTGATCCGTGTGTAAAAATCAATTTCAATTTGATATAAATCGGATATTTTTCTAGGTATTATCAAGAAGTGATGGACGAATTTTTGAATTGATGTTGTGATGTCAGCAGTTATTTCATCAATCATGCCACAAAGGAGTTATTGTTTGAAAACAAAAAAAAATTAACACATTTTGCGCATTAAAGCAGTTGAAGCATCCAATAGACAAACATTGAATGCAAAAACTATCTTACAATCAGCGAATAGCTGATGGTTGGTCGAAGTGTCGAAAGAATATAAGCTTCACATTTCGGTTTTTATTGATAATTTATACTGACGTTAAAATTAAGGAGGGATGATCGACATCGTAAGTCGTGCATTGCACGTTGTCCAGCTTGTCTAATCTTAAGTCATGCAGCAAGCGATTTAAGCATCTACATACAACCGAGCAGTGGAATCCTAAAAGTGGTTTTGCATTTTAATAGCAATGGTTTAATTCGACGCAGAATCTCAATTAATACTTTGAATACTTACCTATCTTTCGGAACTGAGCAATTTCCCCCAAAATAGGTTGGGTAAGGCCTATAGCGAAAAACCGTGATTATTTCAATTGATACTGTACTTGGTGGATCCATATTTCCTCCTTTCAGAGGCATCTGAGAAATTGAAAATTTTTTCTGATTTTCTGATCTATTTCTAACTAAAAATGAAGATCCTTATCTACATGGAATTTTGTCAAAATCCTACGACATTAAAAAAAAAAAATCATGTTGATACATATAATACTTAATGCCAGGGATGAAAAGCTAGCCGAAAGCTTAAAGCCGAAAGCTGAAAGCCGAGCAGATTTTCGCACTTGACCAAAAGCTGAAAGTTTGCAAGTTTCATTTTTTCCCAGCCAAAAGTTTCATTTTTTTGGCTTTTTTTCAAAGGCTTTTTTGCAGAATTGAATTCTATAAATTCAGAAGAAACAAAAAAATGAAAAAATTTTCATTCAATTTTATTTTAATGCAATTTAGTGAAATGAAAAAAATGAAAATATTTCTAGCAATGAATGTTCTCCACTATCACTAATTATGAAAGTAATGTACCTAATCTAATTTTTAATTCCCTTTTTTTGCAAATTGATGGCGTATCAGCGAAAAGTTTAAAGTCAAAAGCTTAAGCCAAAAGTTTAAAGCTAAAAGCTTAATGAAATATAGCTGAAAGCTGTTGAATTGAAAATATAAGGGAAAGCCATTGGAAGCTTAAAGTTTGGCTAAAGCAAGCCTTAAAAATCGAGATAGCCGAAAGCTAAAGCCAAAAGTTTCAAATTTGAAATTTCAAGCTAAAAGCCAAAAGCTGAAGTTTCATTTTAAGGCTTTTCATCCCTGCTTAATGCAGAGTGGCGCAAAAGTTAGTAAGTATTCCGATTTTCACATTTCAAAAAGTTTTAATTTTTTGTAAAAAAAAAAAAAAGTAAAATCAAAAACTATAAGCACTCTAGAAAAAAACTGATGACATTATGACGCTTGAAACTTTAATCATCTACAATTTTTCTCGACTTCATTTTTCTGTAGAATGCTTCGTTTCGTCTCCAGCTCGATTTTTATGAAATTCATTTCAAAAAAATCGATCTGGAGGCGAAACGAAGCATTCTACAGAAAAATGAAGTCCGAGAAAAATTGTAGAGAATTAAAAATCACAAATATTATAAGTATTGTGTAAGAAGTATTTATTTCGGTTTCGGAAATTCAATTCCACTTACCTTGACTAGGATCATTTTCAGAAACGGTACCTATTGTCAACAAATTCGATTAAAATTTCACCTGCTCAGTTTCTTCAGTTGATGGTGGTGAATTATTGCTGTCAAGGAAAGTAGCTCGATCTTGATCTTATTTTTCTAGTTCCTCTAAACATTTTAATATGACATCCTGGTTGAGCCGTAGCTATTTCACTTTTTTGTAGACATGTTTCTTAAAACTCAAACTTCAAAATGAATAATAAAGAATCAACCATAATTAATTCAGAAACGTGGTAAAAATGAAGGCAAGAATAAAACAAAAAAATGGAGGGGGCGGGGTGACTCTTGAAGATTACTTAAGGGACCACTCTCGCGATTTTTCGCAATAACAATCCTGCCTAAATAAACATGTTCTTGATCTCCAAAAAATTTGGCAGAAATTGAAAAACCTTTGGCAGCTCAGATTCTGGATGTGTGTGAAATACTCTTCCTCTGTGTCGAATTTCAGCTCCACCAAAGTCGACGGATTATGAGGGCTTGATTACCTATATCTACTTACCTTTTTCTTCGTAGTCATTAAATTTCATTACAAGATTGTAGACAATTTTTTGCAAGGGTTTTGAAACTTGAGGTCAAAATTCTTGATATTTTTAATTTAAATTCCATTTTTTTAATCATGATGTTTTTTTCATCACGCTAACTTAAAATCATGTTGGCCTACATTAAGATGGAGTTATACAAACAAAATACATGTATCTACTAATATATTCTGGAGTTTGATAAAAATTGGCGAGGAAATTTATTCTCATTGGAAAATTACCCAGAAAGATCTTGAGCTCATCCTCAAGTGTCTAGAATATTGAGAAATCGCTAAAATTTAGATGATTACCACTCTTTACTATAGGTTGTTTTGATCAAATTGTCCATTTTTTTTTTAGTTTGATTTTTTCAAACACTAAAATATGTTAATGAAAAAAAAAATTAATTTCGAAAATTTCATCAAAATGATCACCAAAGGGATTTTTATCGAAATATTTCAAAAAACTTATTATATTTTTTCTTCAAAAGTGACCATATTTAAGGACCCTTCACTCAGTCTCCTGTATGGGTACGTAGCTCAACATTTTTCTCTGTAATCTCCTATTCAGAGTTGACTTCCTCACTTTTTATTAAAGTCTATAATGTTTTTTTTATTCGTGCCACCCCAATGTTAGTACTACGTAGTACCAAGTACCTACTTCACATATGTACAATGTACATTGTGCCAAAAAATTTGCATGGCAAGACCGCTCCAAATTTTCAAATACTTAAACGGCGAGTCGGTGAGCGACATTAACATGTTCAAAGATGCGCTTAGCTTACATAATAACTACGTACCAGCACCACTTACGATGATTTATTTTATTTTTGGATAAAATTAGTCAGCGTGATGATGTGTCGTGACATTGGCTATTTATTAAATTCCTAATAGCTAAAAAAACACTGTGCATGAAAATAAAAAAAAAAACACCAGGAAAAAACGAAACACGACGATGATGGCGCGATAAGGTATAGTTTTTATTTCCATCATGCACAGACACCTCGCGGATAATGGTGAATCAGTTGTAAATATTATTTTTTCGTTGAAATTTGATACGTGTGTGTGTGTTGAAAAAATCGCGTATTTTCTTTTTTTCCTCATTTTTTTCTCTGTTGGTACTCGATTATTGTAACGCTACGTTGAGATTTTAGCGCTGATTTCTTCGCTACTCTTTTATGCGATGATGTGATGTCATTTGTGTCATTGTAAGTTCAAGTTCTTTTTATTTTGCTCTTTTATGACTTTTTTAATGGTAATTAAGGGTGAAAGTATGATTTAAAAATTATTCGCTGAAAGAAAACTTACCTTGGACCTGTCTAAAGCTGATGGACTAATTTATGTTTATTGTAGTACATACGTATGTATTTACGTTTTCCTGGCAGAAGGTACACGAGTTTTCTCTGCGGTAGAACTTGATCGCAATATCACATTATAACAAATAGCTCGTCGAAGACATCTCAACAAATATCTGCTAAAACGCGCGACAACCTATTCCTTATAAATAAAATGTTACTTACCCATTTCGGAGCTTATCTTTATTAGCGTCTAGCGTCACCGCTAAACTTTAAAGTTGCTTTCAATGACGCGGAACCTGGATATTAAGTTTAATGGAAAAGTTTAAACGTTCGTGTATACTACTTGAGCCCATCACCGCCGCCTCATACTTCACCTTGTGCAATCTTTTATTACCTACACCAAAAGCGTAGAAAATTCTCCATCTCGTAATCAAGCTTCGCACGTACTTTTAAAATAATTATCACGCTCGTTTACGAGGTAGGTAGTGTTTTTTTTTTCTTCAAATGATTGCTGTAGATGGAATCGTTCTTGTGAGGGGACCGGTTTTCGCGGTTTATTTACGGCGTTTTATACGGTGAATTAAACAGCGTCGGTGTATTGGTGTGGTATTATGGTCAGGCGCAGCGTTAATGTGGGCTCAGGTGTATTGGCATTTCAACTTGTATTATATCAACTTACTGAGTTTGGTTTGTGACAATAAGTATATTGTATTTTCTGGTTTAGATTCAGATTTGACCCTTTTCTCATGAAAATTATTCAAATTGGATAAAATAAGCATAAGAAGTACATAGAAATTTTATTTATACCCTACTTCCGACCTCGAGTTAATTTTTGATGATTTTGAACTGTTCTGGAGCATCCAGTTGATTTTCAAATTCTCCAGTTTTAGAAAAAACGCTGTAAGTAGAGTTAAAATGAAATTCAGCACCTTCAACTGAACTTGCATTTACCATCTTTGTAACCCTTCTAATCAATTCGAGTACTTTTTTGTGTCGGTAGAAATCAAAAATATTATTTAGTGATTATTTTATTTTTCGATTTAAAAATCCATCGTTCGTCAGCGTGTAAAGGAAAAGATCTGAAATTTGGTTTAGGTGCCAGTTTATCGACCTCCCAAGTCATTTGGCGATGGTTTCAAATTATTCAAAAGCGTGCAGCGGATTTTGAGTTTTTCATTTTTTTTTTTCAAAAATGATCACCGGAAATTTTTTTAGATTTGAACCAGCACAAAAATATTTTGAAAATATATTGTGTCTAAATCGATTGAAAGGTGCACTAGAATGATAAATTCGAGTTAACAGCTACTGAATTTCATTTTGATAATATTTACTTAGTGTTAATTATGGTACAACGAATAAAACACAAAAACTTACTTGCTTCCAAGTGGACTGTATTTTTAATAATTAACAGAGTAAAAATATGTACAATGTAACAAAGTTACATGGTAACGAGATAAAATATAACAACTTTGAGGAGGAGGGGAGGAAGAACAAACGATAATTTATCTAGTACTAGCAAGTACAATTCAAATAAAATACATATATGGCTGCCATGCAATTGCGCCAAATATACCCTGAATTGCGCCGAGTAAAAAAATAAGCATACCTGCAATTGCGCCAGATAGAGAAATGTGTTCATGGGGAATTGCGCCAATCAAAAGAACGAATCTTCCCGACCCTTTGCTCACACTGCGGACTGTCAGAATCGTAATTTTGGTGTAGTTGAATGATTCGTTCTTATAAACTGGGTGTAGACACTGTAGACGTAGGGGTATGAGGTACTTGTTGATATTATATTTTCACTTTTTATAAACATAAATTTTTGCAATCTAAAAACATAGTTTTCTTACTTCTCGAAACAAGCTTTGTCCTCGCTTCGTTCACGTCTGTTTGATTTTCATTTTCAAAATTGAAATTTTCAAAAACTCAACATTCAAATTCTAAAATTCTTGAGCAGAAAAAGAAATAAGTTTTTAAAAAACACATTGTTTTTCACTTCTTGAAATATAAATTTTTTAATACTTTTGACCTCATTTCGCTCGGATCAATTCCTATCTCTTTCCCAAACTAAAAAAATTTCATATTTGGAACTTCCATAAATTCAAAAGGAAAAGTTACAATTATTAAATAAGCTTTAATGGATGAGTGAGTACCTACCTACCTATTTAGAAATGCATCATTTTTTCGGCAAAATTGGTATTTTTTTCCTCATACCAATCGGAAAATTCTCAGTCACCCTCCCCACCCCTCTCAAACAACCTCTAATTTTGTTCCTGTTCGTTGAACCTATTTTTTGCGACATTAGGTTTAGGTGGGGGAAGATTCTGGAGTGGGTGAATAAATCATAGATATAACTTGCGACTGAACGATTCATTCATATCTTGTTCGTTTCGCATTTTTTCAACTCTCGGCGCAATTGCCAGTATACTTTTTTGAACACCCGGCGCAATTCCGGGTACATGATTTTGGTGATTTGGCGCAATTGCAGGGCTCCCACATATACGTGCGTATGTACGTTTCGAACAAGATATTCCTGTACACTTAGTTCGGTTTTTTTCTTGAACTGGAGTATCAGAATATCCTCTGGAGGCTTGAGAACTGTTCGAAACCATTGTGAATCGACTCGGGATGACGAAAATAGGTTACAAATCGAATTTCAGCTTTCTTAGGTCAATTACGTAAGTAAAAATTGTGATCTTTTCCAATCCTTGCTCAAATTTAAATTTTTGAAAACTCACCAAAAATTGAATACCTAATGAATTTCATTGTCTGAAATTTGGGTGATGTTGTATATTGGATTTCTCTATCAATTCTCTTTTGTTCTGAAATCAACAATTCAACCATTTCGTCATTGATGATTTGATGGTCACACACCTAGCCCCCGCCTGCCTATACCGTGAGATTTTTCTACGATGATTGTGCCCCTCCTCCCACCCTTTTAGGTTATTGTTTTGAGCTGCACTGTTGTCATTTGTTGGTTTTTGATGCATTTTTACTTCTCGTAAAATTGGAAAATGATGGATTGGAATCAGTACAAACTACATATAAATTTTGAAGAAGTGTTCTCTTTTTATAGGATTGTTTGAATGGTGGAAAATTCAAAAATCTGCCAAAGGCTTCGATTCACTCAAAACCAACTGCAATCAGGAACAATAACTTGAACTTTTCACTTCGATTTGATCGTATTTTAATTTATTCAGGAGGGAATGGGCCAAATGCGATTTTTTTAAAATTCTTTTTGAAATTTTTTCAGGTGATGTACGAACTACGAGTATGTAAATTGATACCCTTTCGATTTTTTCATGTTTATGGGGCACGTTCGTGATTTTTTATCTTCAAGATGAAACTCTGTTGAGTGAGTTCAAGAGTTTTCGCATTTTTTAATAAAACTCAAAGAAAATGGCCTTCTGTTTTATTTTTAAAAAATTTATATTCATGAATATTTTTTCAAACGATTCGCCATGATAAAAAAGGAAAACATTCATGAAAAGTGCGTTCGAAAAGTGCACGAAATATCGACAATATCTTCAAAAACGGGCCAGAAAATCAGAAAATTAATTGAAAATTAATAAAGCGCCTGATGCTGAAATCTTATCAAATACTTTTTGCAACGATTACACAAATACGAGCAAATTTTTGTGGAATTATCGAAGAATCTACTTACAAAAATTTGCTAAAATTGCCTATAATGGTTCACTTTAGGCCTGAGGGTTTTTTTGAGGTTTTGGAATTTATCGTCAACAAGAACATGAGAAAATATTCTAAATCAAAAACAAATTGGCGTGAATGATGCAAAAATTGGTGAAAAATGTGTAGAATTTCAGAAAATGTTTTGCAATATTTCTTCAACTTTTTCTTAATCTGCAACAATTTTTACGTTAATTTTGCTGATTTTCTGATAATCTCGAGTGTTTTTCTCTTCTTTTTCGAAAATAATTTTCGAGCATTTTTTTAAAAAGTTCTTTATCGAACAAATACGTCGAATTAAAATTTTGTGCTGTTGAAAACGTCCAAAGAAATTTAATAACTAATTTATTAAATGAAAAACTGAAACATCGGTGAAGGATTGCGATTTGCGAACACCTCCTCCCCTCAAACAAAAAAATGTTATTGGAACGCTCGAAAATACAAGAAAATCAAAAAATTCACTCAAGTATTCAAATTTTGACCCCCTCCCCAAAAAAATCAGCGTCATCAAAAACCGTTCAAACCACTCGTTCACTTCGGAGGGAGGGGGCAAGTTTTGATCAAAATTGGAGATCGTTGAACCCCTGAAGTGTTGTGATTTTATTTTTAAAAATTTATTGCTGTATTTATAAAAATAAAAATATGCCTTCTACCTTCACAGTAATTTTTCAAATTTTTCGTTCATTTATTTTCGTTTATTTATTAGTACATACCTAGGTATGTATTGTATTTATTTTAATCATAGTGATTTTCAACTTCTATACGAATGCCGAATAATAGTTTTCAAATTTATGCCATTCATAATGAAAATTTAAGTTTTCGTTTTGAAAGTCCAGTTTTGAGCTTTTTAAATTTTAATTGTTGGTTTTGAATATCCTACTTTACTGTTCACTAACAGATTTGCTCAAAGTTGAACTATTCTTGAGATATGGGCCTTATTGAAAGTTTTATAGTTTTGCGAGAAATCACAAGTAGGTCCTACACTGGAACTACATGAAGCTCATTCATTATTCAACCCTTTGAAGGCTAAGGCTTTGAATTGTGGCGGATTTAGGTCGCTTCTTTGTATCATTCCGTGACCATTCTCAAGCTTTATGATTTAAATTTTATTTGATTCCAGGAATTCAGAAATTCAAAAATTCTTCTACGATACTTTTTCGTTACGAGATGTGATTTAGTACATAATTTTTTATCGTTCCCCGAAACTTTTAGCCGATTATACGCTCGAATCACGAATCAGGAAAATTTTAATGCGGTAGTGCCCCGCTCGCGTAAGAATTCTTCGAACTGACGAACGAGCCACAGTAAAATAGAAGAAAAAAAATGAAGCACTTACGCATCATCTCAGCTCGTTCTGTTTGCAACTCGGTGGCGCTGGCGGCAATTGGTATATTCAGTCTGGCACACGAATATACGAGCTGGTATAATCGAGAGGCGCCAATTCAATCAAGGCTAAATCCAGCCAGCGTTTTAATAGTTGGCCACACGATAAACAGATTAAGACGGTGTGTTTTTTTTTCGCATCGCGTCCGCTAATACCGGGTTATAGTATACTAGAAGAAATTACACTCTTGCCTGTATCCAAATGGTCGTCGTTGTTATTGCGGTAATGGCTGTGAAATTTAATGTCAATCGAAGACGGACGTCGTCGTAATTTTTACCCGTATCTCGTCTCGATGGTAATGTACCATCAGCAGCCGCGCTCCGCTGCTGATGACACCGGCTCGGTGTGGCGAACGCTAAACGGTGCGGTGAAAATTTCAACAAAAAACTTAACTACCGCTCTATCGACGCTGATGGCAATTTGCCACACGTATCTTCGGAGCTACCGATTGTCGTTAGTATTATATTATGCAAGTATTTTGTAATATTTCTAAGCATTGATCGGCTGATCGCACCTCTTTGCCCTTTTTATTGCGCCTTCTCGAAGAACGAGATACCTACCTGCTTCGGTTCACTTGTGCTGAAAGATCTAAGAGATCTAGCTTGGAGAGCGGTGAGGTGGAGGAGACCTCTGTGTCTATATGTCTGTGTATCTGCGGTATAATATGAAGCGCGTGTTACTAATACATCTATGTCGTTTACCTGTTGCAGTCGAAGACTCGAAGTAGCCACTGTCAACGCCGCACCTCCCCACACGGTTCCCATTGGCGCAATTAATTTTGCCTGCAGTCGATTGTGTACTCCAACTCCTGTACCTGTGTTTGTGTGTAAGTACAGCTTCCTTAACACTTGAACTATGGCCTTTCTTTTTATAACCAGTAGGTTAAGGTTGTAATTTTTTTTTCTTTATTTTTCCCCCCTGTTACGATGGCGATTTCACGCGTTGGTCGAGCTAACGACGCAATTCGTCTGTGTATCGCACGTGTATAGTAAAATGTACGAGTACGACGAAGTTTCAGGGTTCCTCTCAAGTCACTGGTGTATTTGCAAATCTATCTGTGAGATTATTCGATATTATAGCTCGATCCAGTTATAAGCACTAAGCACTGGTATTTTCGATTTTGTCCTGCATTTCTGCAGTAGGTAGTTCATCACTGGAAACCAATTTTTGCCTTTTTTTTTAAGAATAGAGGGAGGCTGTTGCTCGGATTTTTGGTGTTTATGCTATTTCTCGTTTAGTACTACGGAATGATAATTTTTTGAGCGCATAATGTGGGTAATGATCTTGAAATTTTTCAATTTTTTTTGACCCCAACAACGACCTTAAAACCAATTTTGAAAGCTACGAATCAATGTGCAAAGGAGTCTGAAATCTGGAAAAATGCCAAAAATTAGTTTTGTATTTTTCAGAGTGTTTTCTACAAATTAGTAATTTTTTCAAAATTTTTTCATTGGAGGCAGCTACTCCATGGCATCAAACCCATTTGAAAACACGTTTCCTCCGTCTAAAGTTCCCAGATTTGTTTTTCTCCCCTTTATAATAATACATCATAAAAATTGAAAACAAAAAGAGAAACCATTCTTGCAATCAGAAATAATTTAAGCTTTTTGCAGCGAAATTGGTGTGAGATGAGTATTCCGTGGTAGAAGTTTTGTACAGTTTTCCATACATTTTTGAAACTATTTTTCCAGAATGAGACCTCAGCCTCAACATTAACATGAAATCAGAAAAACACCAAAGATTCTGAGTCCAATATTTAAATTCTACTCATTCATCAGTGTTCTTTCGTTCTTCAACCTCCGTCAACAATTTTTTTCTTCAATTATGCTAAATTTTAACGTCGTTTTATGCTATTTTTTTCTCAGCAGCTCAAATTGATTTTGGGAAAATTTTTGAAAATTTAAAATGACTATTTTCAGCGATGTCTGCGTTTTTTTGAAATTTATGGGGTAAATAAGCAGGTAATATGGAATGGCCTGTTTTTTTTCGTACAGTCTATGGACGCTACCTAGCAGGAAAAAATTCAAGGCACGGCGTGTTTTTGAATGATTTTAACTATAGAGAATCTCATGAAGTGTCCCTCTGGGATTTGGATGGAAAGTGGTCTCAGTAGTAGCCCTTGGCCCGAGTACCACACTATTGAAATTTTTGCTGCGAGTATATTATATTTTTCAAAGATTATTAAAATTCTTTATTTTTGATGAAAATTTGAATAATCTTTGAAATAATATGAAAAACGTAGTTATAAAATGGAAAAATGAAAGTAGTCCCTCGCGCAAGCGCGTGGGTCAGCATTTTCCCACGACAACACCACGGGAAACTCCTGAGCGTCGGGGTTGCGATTTTTTAAAATTTCAAAATTTTTTAAATTTTACTTTGGGAGCTGAACTTAAATCTGCCAGCTAAAATTTTAATGATGTAGTACGGAACACTTCATAAGATTCTTCAGTAAGTTGATCTATAGCTTCTGGCTTTTAGTTTAAATTCAAATAAAAAAAACTTACCTATAGCATTAGCTTTTGGCTTATGAATAAGTACCTAAGTGGGGAAGTCTTCGACTCAGGATATCTATTATCTACTTATTCGCATCACGAAGTGATTTTAATGTGGATTTCCCTTCCAAACGATCTACTTTTGCTGTTGTGAAGTTCTATTAAAAAACAAGAATTTCCGAAATGTTGTTGAAGACTTCAGACGACTCAAACCCGCTTTTAATCGATTTGTGAAGTTGAGGGTATGGTACATTTCTGAACTTATTCCAACTAACGTAAGTATGGATAAAATTTTGCGGATCTGAACAGCTCGGAACTGCCTCCAATCAATTCAGGGGTTCAAAAATAGGATCCACGTCAAATTGCAATCCAACTTTGTGGCTCAATTAGGTAAAGTTTTGATTTTTTAATCAGAAATACGAAGCCATAATAACTTTAGCTTTTGGCTTTTGACTCTTTAAAAAAAAACTTACCTACAGCTTCTGCTTTTGGCTTATGAATTCGTTATCACGAAATTCGTGGATATTTGCGCTGTATTCCGACTGAAATTAGGCTTACGCATGTATACAGTGGCTTTCGGCTTACTAATTTTTTTCTATAGGGTATTTCTGTCAGTAAACAATCATATGTACTTATATGAAATGATGAAAAGCATGAAATAGTTTGGAGTGTACCTACCTACCTATACCCTATTTCGCAGGGTTGGCATTTTCCCCTGCTGACTTTGAAGATGTTACCTCGGGTGAGAGAAAACTTGAGCGCCTAAAATTTTTAGCTGGCGAGATTTTTTTGCCTGCTCTTTCAATCTAGGTAAGATTCCCTAATACAAATAAGTTGACCTAACCGGACTTTTGAAGTTGATTAGTCAGGAAAAAATTGAATGTGATTCCGAATTCAGTCAATTTTGTAAATGAAATAACATTTGATGAGCCCATCGAAAGCTATCTTTGATATTTTTAAAGATGGAGATTGACATTGAAGAAAATATTGTGAAATGAAACCGAAAAATCGAACGTTTCCTGTGATAAACTTTCTAGAAACTTTTCTTGAAGACCTCTCCCTCTTCCTTCTCAAAAAACAATCTGCGATAGTTTTTCATCTATACTTACTTACTTATCTATTCTTGTTTTTAGTGCATGGTATAAATTTTTTTTCGTATGTATTTTCAAGACAAATGTGGAAAACCAAAACAAAAAGCAAAACTTTCTCGCAATCAGTTGAAACCGTGGAAAATCCAAATGCATGACTGCAGTTCTTATATATTTTGTTCTCTTTTGTTCTCTTTTTACGACTTTTTCCAAGTAACTTTTTAAAAGATTTTTGTGATCAAAAACGAAAAATTAGGACATAGTTATAAAAAGCAACTCTGTAATCACTGAATTTTCTCGATACCTGGTTGCGATCCGGTCATCTGGTTTTTGAAAGATGTCGAAATATCAGAATATTCTACATCCGGTTGTTGTATGTACAGCACTAATGAAATGATCTTCGAAGTAATGAAATCAAAATTCACTCACTTTTTTGGCATGGCTGAAATTGTAACTAGAACCAATGAAACCGTTTCAGAATTTAGAACAAAAACATACCAAAAGTACCTATCAGTCCTATCACCAAAATGAGAAGGTTCCAAAAAATCATGAAAGTTTCTATTGTCAGAAATTTTGAAATAAAATATACAAATACGAGTACCTAACTAGTTTTGAAAAAAACACAACTCAGTTTTCACGAATATAGGTGTTTTCTGATTAGGGTGTCCAACAACGTTTTTTTTATTCCAATTTATGAATTTCTTCTTTATTGATGATATTTTTTGGCCATTTGTTTCTCAAAATCGAAAAAATAATGAATGCCCAGTCCCGATTTGCAAATTTTTTACATCCTGTAATACTTTTTGGTATTCAGCATAGTCGGAATTATCATCTGTTTCGCAATCCGCGTGAACGGCCGTTGAAAAGGTAGCCTAGCGTTTTATTTCCTCAGTTGGATGAATTTTTTAAGCGTTTGGCGATAATTTAAATTACATTACACGATGTACTGTAAGTAACCAAAGATCAAAGTTGATAATATTCTCGAGTTCATGTTTTGTGAATAAAAAACGACAATCAATAAAAAAATCAAAAACAGGCAAAATTATTGCGATTTACGATTCTTTTCAATTTTAATTCGTTTTGTTTTTAAATTAAATTTTACTGTAGGAAAAAATCAAACATCTTCCGTTCAATGATTCGATCAAGAAAAATTTGAGTTTAAAACTTGAACGTTATGACAAAAAATTTAAAGGATTCAATCAGCACTAAGCAAAAAGCAAAAATCATTTTGCAATCAGCGAAATGAACAACGCCATTTATTTATATCGATCTTATGATTCAATTTACGACGTCGTTTTCGTCTGACCATGTACTCGTATATGACCATTAGAGTGGATTAGAAAAAAAAGTTGAATTTTTACAAAAAGTGGTACTGACGTTTGCTTTGAGCGGGATGCTCTCCAGAAAATTTTGAGCCCCTAGCTGTTCAAGGGGCTAAGTCAGGGGTCCTCAATCAAAATTAAGTTTTTTTTTATTCATCATCGTTGAAAAAATCGAAAAAAAGAAGTGAATTACCTACTTGCTTGGACCTCAGTCTAATTGCTCTTTTTTCTTGCACCTGTAGATCATACTTCGTTTGTAAATGATTGATCTGTTTTTCGAGTTCTACTACGCGATTTTGGAATTGCATAGGTAGCTTCCTGTTCAGCTGGCTTTCCTTTTTTGTTATTCTAACTTCAAAGACGTAAGTACAGTTTTGAAACCAAAGCGTCCTACGAAAATTTTATGTCACCGAAATTGTAGAGAATTTAATTCTCTTTCAGATTACTGTCATCAGATTTTTGTTAGAACGTACAGTTCGTCCGGTATATGCAAAAAACTAAGAGGCTAAATGAAAATTTTTAAGAAATTTTCCTTTTTACAAATTTTTGATATCGTTAGGTAGATTTAAAAAAAAAAAAAACGTGTGTAGCTTTTTGATACTTTTGGATAGGTTGTAGAACTGTGCAGCACTTCTGTCACTCTCCCTCTTGTCTGAAAGGTTGTGAATTGAGTTTCTGAATGTTGCGAATTCATTTACATTAGTCGAAATTCAAGACCTGCACTTTTAGCTCTCTCTCTATCTACCTTGACCATTTGAAGATTGATGAATCGTGAAAATTACAATACCTTATAAACTTTATATAGGTACAAGCATCAATTTTTCTACCATTGAAAGTTTATTTTATTGACGAACACTAGATTCGTATTGAACGAGTCTGAATACTGTAATAGACATTTTTTGCGATCGTTTTGAGTAAATTTTCAATTTTTTTTTCTGTCATTCATTATTCATTATTACATAATGTACTTAAGTTGGAAAAATTGAGGAAAAATGTGAATTTGAACAGTTCGATGGAAATGATTGTAAAAAGTGTGATAATCGGGGTATTTTATCTCGTTGAACATGAATTTAGCGTTAATTTCTTATAAAATGAATTTTTAGTCGAGCAAACGTGCTATAAAGTTGATTAAAAATCGTAAAATGTTCGCAGTCCGTCAATCCCTCAAGTGCATGGTCCAGAGTTAAAATGTGGCATCGAATTTTAAAGTCAATGAGTGTCAAAGAAGTTCTGACATTCAATTATAACTTTTAAGGGGGAGGGGTAACCGTGGCACTAGAGGTTACCCTACTCAAAAGTGGCACAAATCACATCTTCATTACTTATTCAAGTGAAATATTTCACAAAAATTCCGAAACAGTGATTTTTCCCCCTAAAGAAGTGATCATTTCTTGTCTGAACATTATAGAAAAAAGATTTAAAATTTCATTCAAACTATTGGACATTTTTGCAATATTCGAAAAATTTTATTTTTGCCATTATTTTGCAATTTCGTTTGGTTTTTATTTATTTTATTTCCGTATTTCATTTTAACGTGGAAATTGGAAAAAGATCAAATATCTACCACTCGATGATTCAATGAAAAAAAGAAAATTGACACGCATCATGTGGAAAAACGAGAGCTGAAAATTTGAACGTTTGAAAAAAAGCTCGAAGATCCAGTAAATAAACAGTAGATAGCAAAAAGTAGAAATCATTTTGCAATCAGCGAATAGCTATGGCTTGTTTATTTTTTCTTGCTCCATTTCAATTTTGATTATCATATTATAGTCCATCATGTTCGTAAATTAATCTTTTTTTTTCGCGTTAGCCTAGCTTCACAATTATAACGGGAACTCACCTTCTTCCTCAGGTTCAGGTTCATTAGCGCCAAGACGCGACGCAACGATTGTATTATATTATGGTACACATATAAAAATTACCTGTACAAATACAGACACCGCGAACCACATACACGAGTGTTGTTCGTCGAAATATCGTGCTGCTGCTGTATTTAGGTTGCCGAATTGTCTATATGTACCGAGAGAGCTGTACTCGTGTACCTAGAGCTATACGTGTACGTGTTAATGATTATTAATTGTTTGTCGGCGGACCGTCCTGGCTGACTCGTGTACGTGTGACACGCTACCGAAATTTCCGCGTTTTTAACTCCGACACCTCTGTACTCGTACCTTACCTGTACACAATACACATTAGTACTCGTAAAAACATACGTCATGCCAGACGATATTCCAGTTAAATAATTTACCGCGAAGATATAATAAATGATTTCAAGGTCGGTGATTTTTATCCGTCATCAGCAGACGTGGCTAAATTTTAGCCGATAACGACCAAAATATTGTATAATTATGACGCGATCTGCCGATAAGAATTTTTTACCATCCATTTACGGTATTGTTCCGATTCAAAGCTCGAGGGATTATGCAGCCAGGCGAGTGGCTCATCACGCTAGGTTTTTTTTTATTGTCGATTTTAGGTACGTAGTCGAGGGTTTTAGTGCATTTAGATCTCGGAGATAATTCGCATAAAGTGTTGATGAAATGAATTAATGTTCGGGTTGGGGATATGTTTGGGATTTTTTCATTAGCTTTTCAGCTTTTTTGGACAATTTTTTAAGGATTTGTTGGCCTTATTTTCCATTTACTGCGAGTTGTTCGCTAGATATCAACATATGACTACTGAGTTGAAAATAGGTTACTGATATTGTAAAAAGAATAGGTGAAAATCGGAAGGATAAACGAGACTTTTTATTAATACATAAATAAAAAAAGTACCTGAATATAATACCTAGTTTAAAATCAGATTCCTTTCGAATTGATAATTTTTTAACAAAATTTTAGAACCATCTAACTATCAAGTGATATGGTGAAAGCAAAATGCAAAAACTATCTTTTGCGATTAGCCGATGGCTTGTTTTTTAGCTTTCCTATATTACACAAAATACCTTACGGATTATCAATTTAAAAAATTTAATATATACAAATACAAGAAAAGGTTTGGTTGGATCATTTAACTGATAGAGTGCCTTGAGAGGATATTCTAGTCAGGAAAGTTTGTATTTTAGAATTTTCATATTGTCATTTTTAATTCAAATTGAGCAATGAAAAATCTCAATTTACTTTCTAACGTTTAACTCGCAAAAATTGATGGTAATTGCTTGTTTATCATTTTTTTCATCATCTTTGTGTGTTTTCTTTGTTTTGCTGGTATTTCTGTGAATATGTTTTCTTTGGAGGAGGGGGTATTTGCTAATTTTTCACTTGAAAATGTCCTTTTAAAGGTCTTTTTTGTTTTTGATATTTTGTTAGATGGTCTGAATGGTGACTGGATGGATAGTCTTTGAATGAATAGGGGGTAATAATTGTACAAAATATTGAAAATTTTTAAAAAATTGTAGAGTTTCATAAAAAGCAAAGATATTTATTTTATCATGCAAAAAACTACTCGTACAATCCATTAAAACATCAGAAGTAGGTACAAAAGTATCTCTATCTACATTGCAAAGTACAAAATTACTGGTGATGTGCAATTCTCTGTTTGATTATAGGTAATTTTTTTGTCAATTTTTAAAAATATTTTCTTGAAAATTTGATTTTAATAAACATCAAACATCTTTCTTTCAAGAAATGAGAAATCAATTTTTCCCCAAATGTGTAATTTAAGGTTGAACTTGGTTGGAGTTTGAAACTAAGTACACACATGTAGCACACAGTACATTCAATTTACCATAAGACAGTTGAAATGCAAAGAAAAATTGAAAATGTAAATTACATAACCAATAAGCAGAAACCCCCTTGTAATCAGTGAAAAGCTGCAATGGCTTACTCTATGATAACAGATTTGGTACAAATAGGTATGTGTTGTATGTATCTGTCTCAATCAGTTCTTAGACTATTTAAAATTTTCAAAAATCTGAAAATCAGACACAATAATCTCAAAGTGTATTATAGACCAACGTCATTCAAATTTTCGTTGCATTGGTATGATTTCAGGAACTCAACTTGATTTTTTCATGTTTTCATAAGTCTAAACAAATGTCAAAAAGTCATCTGCGAGTATTTGACCAAATACTATCAACTGACAATACTGGCAACTTCATCAAAAAACTGTGTTCAATCCGCCTAGCGGCTGGGGTGAAAACTAAATCTTACAACAACTACCGCAAGCATCTGATTTGCTTATTTGAATTTCGCGGACGCGCGAGATTCAAACCAGTTATAAACCAACCAATCAGAGCATTTTTGATAAGAGTTAGTTTTTACCCTGGCCGTTCAGATCGCGCTGTTACTGCGACAAAAACGCTCAATGTATTTTAAATGGAGTTGCCAGTATTGTCAGTTGATAGTATTTGATTTGACTCATTTTAGCCATTTATCAATTTTTTTGTGTAATTACCAGTAACTTTTGGTAAATTACTGATGATTTTTTCTGGTAGGCTTTAGTAAATTACTAGCCATTTTTGGTAAATTACTGATGATTGTTGATACGTAAATTACCGGTAATTGCGCGTAATTTTTGGTAAATTATCTCATAAGTTTTGGTAAATTACTGGTAATTTTTTCTGGTGGGGTTTAGTAAATTACCAGCCATTTTTGGTAAATTATCTAATCATTTTTTGATAAATTACTGATGATTGTTGGTACGTAAATTACAGGTAATTACGGGTAATTTTGATGAATTACTGGTATTTTTAATCAATTATTTACTAGTAATTTTTGTTGAATATAGACACTGGACCTGCGTATAAGACAACCAACTGGCAGCCATCTTGGCAAAATATCCTGTGTAACGCCAATTTATCCTGCTGGGTGCTCTTTGCAGCGCTGTAGTCGATTTTGCAGGAAACAGGGAAAGGGAGGGTTGTGTAGTCTGCGAGGAACTCCTGGCTGCGCGCGCAGTCAGAATTCCTCGCGGACTACACAACCTTCCCTTTTCCCTGTTGCCTGCAAAATTGAAGTACAGCGCTGCCAAGAGCACCCAGCGGGATAAATTTGCGTTCCACAAGTTTTCTTTACCGTTTCCGTTCCCCTCGGCCAGCAGTTGGTTGTCTTATTCCGCAGGTCCAGTGTCTATATTGTTGAACTACTAGTGCCTAATTCTAACTGAATTATGTACCAGTAATTTCCTATATAATAATTATGTATTACTTATTAGATTTGGTGGGCAATGTTTGTTTGGTAAGTTACTTGCAGTTTTTGGTGATTCACTGGTAACTTTGGTAAATTACAGGTAATTCTTGGCAAACTACTTACTGGTAATTTTTGGTGCATTATTTATTATAATTTTTAGTGAATAACCAATAATTTAATTTGATATATATTACTGATAATTATTGGTAAATAACTGTTAATTTTTGGAAATTTTTAATGAATCGCCTCCTGATATTATTGTTTTGTAAGTTATTGGTAATTCTTGGAAATTTCTTGATGATTTTTGGCAGATTACTGGTAGTCAGACTTTAGAAAAATTGGAAAAAATTCTGTACAGCTCCTATATCAATGAACTTTTTAGCATTAAATTCAAGGCCAAAAAACGTATTCCATGATTCACAGTTTTCCTTGCAGAGGTGGCTTAACGCCTCCCCTCTTTTCGTAACATTTTAGCTAAATTTCGGGTAACTTTGACATACTCTGAGACAATTTTTGCCCAACAGGCCTTTCCCATCCATTCTAATCTGCAAGAAGGTAATGGATTGCTTACTCTTTTGATGAAACATAATAAGTATATTGCATATTTTGACAGCTTTGGTCGACGTCGCTACTCTCATCAATTGCAATGTTATCAGCCAGCTAGCACAACACACACAAAAGCAAAGACAGTGTAAACACTTACAGGATTTTCACTAGGTTGATACTCATCCCCTCGAAGCTCGAACACCACATAGATGCAGGATCAATTTTGAGTTGGTGCAAAATTGTGTAGCCACTAGCCTGTCACCTAATCTAATCCACATTTGTGGTGATGCAGGAAGTAGCAGAGAGTTCATCCTGTAGTTACTTTCTTTTTGTACTGTTCTCTATTATTAGTTCAACTGGTACTCTATTAGGAGATGCCTTTTTTTTTTTTTTACATTTTCTGGGTGCTTTCTGCCATAATTTTTTCATCCTATTCTATCAAAGCTTCGTATTTTTTGAACTGTTTGTGAAAATCATGATGCAACAGTTGAGTTTTCTTTCTGCATCTCCTCAAAGATGTAATTACGTGTTTGAACGTTGATTGCATAGTGGAATAATACCAGTAAGGTTGAAGTGTATATGAGATAACAGTTACCATGTGCATACGAATTAATTTATCGTCTCGAGCGTAAAATACGAGTAGTAGTACTCGTATTAGTCGCGTGAACCAGTAGTTTAATAAAAAGAAGTCCACATAGTACTAGTACTAGTATGTACCTACATTATGCTCAGTGGCCTGTCGACTGCTCTGCGGAAGAAGGGCCAAACTGCTTTTTTACACCCGTTTCTAAAACGGTAATCGCCATACACAGATTTTATAGTATTATAAATTAGGTTTTAAATTTTTCTCGCCTTCATTCACCATTCAGGTACAACATTACATGAAAAAATCACAGTTTGATTTAAAAATTTATTAACAAGGAATGTATTTGTAGTGAATGATGAAGATTGGCCCTTTGAGCTATATTATTTTTCAATTTTTACACAAATCAAAAGGGCCAATCTGTCAGTTTTATCGACATACTGGCACGATTTCACCATTCTTGGGCAAGGAATATTTTCGAGAAAAGAGTCTTCTACTATTCCCAGCAACAGTTTTTCTTCTCTTGTCGTTTCTGATAATATGCCGCAATACGAACTCCTTCTTTTGTATTTCAACTTTCAAGAAGAGCCCAGTAATTTGAAAAAAGTTCATCGTGTTCTGGATCAGAAAATGAAGTTGCGCATTTCTTCGAACACTTTTCGTTGCAACCAGGTTTAATATTTCTTGCTGGAATAGTTATTCCCTTTTGAGTTTTCATAGGATTGACCCGAAGTTTTTTTCAATTTTCATGATACTCGTTTCACTTTTTTGCAGTCTTTTCTTCGGCCAGCAACACAATCGATTACCTTTATCCCATCTTATGGGAGATTGCCCAATTTCTTAGTTTTTCTCGAATATCTAACTTTTGAATGGTTGATGCTACAGATTTGAATTAGAAACCAGCTTGTAGAGGAGAAAAAGTTGATCATTTTTCATTCTTCAAACACCCATGTGTCCAATCAAAATTTTGAGATATTTTAATTCAAATGTAAAAAAATTGTAACTTTGAAACTTTGAACTTTGATAACTCGAAAATTTGATCAAGCACATAGGTTTTTGAAACATGAAAAAAGATCTACTCTTTCTCCTCTACAACCTCGGTTTTTCCCCAAAGCTCTAGCGCTTTTCAATCAAAAGATGTGAAAGCTCTAAAGCTCAAATTGATTCATAATCATAACATTCTCTTCCGGTGGTGTGAGAGTATCATTACGATTAAATTCAACCGAAAAAAGAAAAACATGAAGCAGCAGTCTTATTATTCTAATACAGTGTAATAATTTTATCCAAAACAGCAATAGCAACGTACCATCTGTATTATTAACAAGGGCATCTTGCGAATTACGAGGAGTTTTTAATTTCAATCTTTTGGAGAGCATTCCGCCTCTCACTCGTGGCATTTTAAATAATGATTTTCACACACAACAGGCAATTTTTTTCAACATTTTCAACATGAATCTCAACTGGGAAAGTTGAAAACTTTGTCTTCGATGATAATTACTGTCAAACAACAGCGGCAATGTATACCTACTTTTCAGAGAATCGTCTATAAAAGGTGTTGTTAAGACTTCAAAAATTGGTAACAGCGGTTGTGTTGACACTAAGGATGGCACAGAAAATCAAAAAACACGAAGCAAAGATAATTATTCTCGATTTGCCCTAGGAAACTACGTTATTCTGTTGGAAAAGCAATACAGTTTGGCTCTTTTTCTGCTCATAAAATCAGATTGGCCCTAAAAAACTTCACAGTTTGGCCCTTTTGACTTTCGTGAAATTTGCAAAATCAGTTTGGCCCTTGGGTGTAAAAAAGCAGTTTGGCCCTTCTTCCGCAGAGCAGTCGGTATTATGCCTACGTACACATAATACCTAACGTAAGCCAGAAGAAGATGTGACAAAACGCAATAGCAATATGCACCCGTTGATGCAGCTCACATCTCACAGACTCACATTACTATAGGACGAGCTTTGCGTGTATGTACAAGTCTCTCAGTCCCAGTCAGTATCCTCTTCTCTTCTCTCATCTTTCTCTTCGACTGTTTGCCTGTTGTGGCTGGTGCCTGTGTGCCTGTGCCGTGTGTTTTACTTTGAAATACTAGTAGCAAAAGACAAGTTAACGTCAGGTCGTGATTTCGAATCTTGTTGAACTCTAGAGAGCAAGTCAGGCTAGTTTTAGCCACGTGTTCGATGTGCGCGTACACAGATCAAGGCCACTTTTACGTCCATTACTACTCGAAGACCTCCTAAAGTAACTGTGAGCGTAGTGAAAGAGTAACAGAGAAAGATGCGATGGAGAAAAGAGACGTACTACTACGAGAAACCACTACTATAATGTGTGATCACGTTAGTGTACCGATGCTGTTATCACGTACTATGGTTTTACTACACTACGATGTAGTTGATAGTTCCGTCTTCTCTGCGTCTCGTCTTTGGCTGGGCTAGTGGCTATCTCTGTCTTATTCTCGCCCCATATCGTGTTTGCTGTGATGAGGAGAAAATTACATCTATCGAAAAGTTATCATTATCACGTGTGTGTTTTGGTTTCTGGATGTTTATACTGTCTGTAGGTACGAGTACGAGATGATCTGTATCTTGGATCTTGTATGTGTATTTTATATGTACAATGTGTAACGTTTTCGGTGGCCTGAGAGGTTGACGTGGGGTTTAGCAAACGTTGATTTTTTCAACTACGTTTCAACGTCTGAATTTTCATGTCTTATCGTTTAGTCTTTCAAATCAGAGTCATCTTTTTGATCTACAAGTTTTGATTTGATGGTAGTTTTTAAAATTTCGAGACTTTTTGAATGCAGCTTACCTTACTTCAAACTTACATTTATTTCATTTTAACGGTATCAACTATCAATAAGTATATGGCCAGCACTTTTGGGAAGGAGGGTGATGGACACCCTCCCCCTCAATGTTGTCAAATCTTGAAAAAGTCGACAAATTTTCCGAAATTTGTCAACTTGTCGAGACTCGACGAAGTCGATAAATTCTGAAAATTTTCAGTCCTAATAAAGAAACCTATTTGCCGACTTTTTTGGCAGTTGAATATAAGTTAGCACATTTTCGGATGTTTTTGCGTTCTATTTCTTAATTTCTTCACGTGGAAAATATCGATTCTAGGTAGAATAATGAAGAAAATAGTAATTTATTAGGCACTTGAATTATAAATTTTCAAGAACTTCAGCCCTCGCTTCGCTCTGGCCTGTTGGTTTTTCGTTTTCAAAATCAAGATTTCTAAAAAAAATATTTAAATCCAAAAATAAACTCATTACATAGAAAACAACTGATTTTTTATTTCTCGAAATACGAAATTTTGAGAGCTTTTGCTCTCATTTCGTTCGGGTGTTTTTGGTTTCCTTTTTCGGAACTGAAATTTCTGAAAAAAATCTTCCAAATTCTTAAATTTTTAAGCCAAAAATGGAATTTTTCCACATGATTGTTATTATGTAAAATGAATAGTGAGGTAAAGAAGTACCTATGTAACATACAGTGATTGTCAAATTTGCAAAAATTAACATCACAATTTTTTTGACATGAATTGGAGAGCGTTATCATACGATTGCATATGGATTCCCAAAACTAGAAAAAAATATGTCTGAAATGTTCAATTATACATATTTTAAACTCCAGATAGCCTTTATGACTGATTAACGATCTTTTAGTGTTATTCACTTTCTTTTTTCCAGTAGCCCATCTGCGGTGATGATATCTCGTGTAGACTGATCACCTTATTAAGATGATGGTGGAATAGACTGTTGTTACAAGTTTCCAGAGGGCTTCATTTTTGTAAGCAATGTGAGGAAAATTTACTTACCCTATGAACAGCCTAATATTTTTGTTCTAATGCTCAGATAATTTTTTGTATGTACTTAAGTGTTTTGACAATAAACTATCCTGATGTGAATTCTCTGCTAAAAACTTCGCACGCTCCTGAGAAAAATGTTCCAATTCAAATCTTCAATAATTGGGTAAGAATCTAAAAATTGAGAAATGAATAATTCAGGCAAGTAAAATTTTAGACACTAGAGCTATTTGACATGGTGTTTTCAAAAATTCAAATTCTCTCGAAACTACTGCTGAAGAGTTGAATTTGGATAACTTTTGAAAACATCTTCTTGAACATAATTATCATTGCCAGAAACTAACACCTGTAAATAGGTAAGTAACCCAAAAGTTGAAATCCATTTTTAAAATTTTGGAGGCAAATTATGTTACAAAAAGTACTTATCCATTTTTGACAGAAACGCGACGGACAATGTTGCCTATCAGAAAACGAATACAAATATTTATTTCAAATAGTTCGTTGAAAAATAGTCAGATTTTATTATGACCTCTTTTTACCAAGATGTCAAAAAATTCCCCACTCACGAATTTTACGAGGGACCGTTTCGACGCATCCGCCTACGATTTGAAAGGTGCCGTAATTTTTGGAAAGACCATGACCTGAAACTCTTATGACCAAAATTTGAGCTGCCCAAATTGATTTTTTGATTTTTGTCGAATTTTCAAAATTTTGAAATGGACATATTTTTGGAGATTCGTTCTTTTTTTATGAAAAAAAATGCTTGCTTGGCTACTCAGTAAAAATTATGAAAATTAATCCT
This sequence comes from Planococcus citri, assembly GCF_950023065.1. Classification (NCBI taxonomy): domain Eukaryota; kingdom Metazoa; phylum Arthropoda; class Insecta; order Hemiptera; family Pseudococcidae; genus Planococcus; species Planococcus citri. The sequence continues at coordinate 56,319,516 of NC_088679.1, forward strand.
GAAACTAATATCAACTCCTCCGAATTGGATTTTCCATTTCTGCCCATTCCGGAGCCTCAAGTGCCATTTTCGATTTCTCTAGAAGGCGTATTGAATTTGGCCAGCCAAAAATCGAATTGTGGTTTATTCTCGAACTGTAAGAGTTCATCTATATTTATTTTGACCTGATTTCCAGATCGACACCTCGAGTACGTTTCTTCAACCAGAATAATTATTATGAAAAGAATTCCAAAATGAATTTTCGTTCTCATAGAAATTCATGAAATTTGCACGAATAGCTGTATCTTGTGTAAAATCGCCTCCCTCCATCCGAATGTTACTATTTCAAAACATCCTGGAGCCTCCAGCACGATTTTGGATTTCTCCAGAATGCACGGAAATTAATTTGCAGAGATGAGAACCAAGTACTGGCCTATTCATGACCTATTTGAAGAGTTTATTCACATTTGAGCCAATTTCTAGGCCTGTACCTGAAGTGTGTTTTTGGACTATTCCGCTGTGCTGTAGAATGGATGCGCTCTAGGAATATTTTTTCCCCCGAAATGTAATGTGTTGGTGTATTAACGTTGGTACGGGAGATCGAAGTTCAGGTAATTGATACCGCCTTTTATGAGACGAATCTCTGAGAAAGAAAAAATTATGTGTGATGAATAAATGCTGGTCAAAAAATCCATTCCTGCAGATGTCCGCCTGGAAATCGGTCCAAATATATAATAACTCATTGAATAGGTCAAGCATAAGGTACAGCTCGATTTTTAGCAGCCCAAATTAACTTCCACGATTTCTGAAAAAATCATAAAATAGTGGAGGAATTAAAAATCGTGTTAAAGACTCCACAATGGCTGGAAATGGTTAAATTCGGATGAGGAAGTGGGTTGGGTGGTTTTAGACAAGATCGGCCATTCGTGCATAAATTATTTCTTCACTGTACATGATAGAAACGTTTTGATTTTTAAAATTTTTTCTTCATAAATATTCTGATCAAAAAAACACACTCGCGGTGTCCCCTTGGAAATCGAGTCAAATGTGGGTCAACCATAAATTTAAACAGGTCGAGAATCATCCACCTACAACTCGATTTTCAGCAGTCCAATTGAATTTTCACGTTTACTGGAGAAATTTTGACCGTGGAATTCGGTTCGTAGCTGTTGATAGTACTGAATTTCATGGCTAATTTCCATCGTTGTTACGGAATAAGTGTATTTACATCTTTTTAAAGAAACGATCGCTTATTTTAAATTTTCAAAAATTCAGAAATCATTTTGGGCAGCTGAAATTTTGGTTATGGAGGTTTCAACCATGCTCTTTCGAAAAATTTTTCGTTGATAAAATTTTGAATTTTCTGTTCTATTTATGCAAAAAGTAGTTATGACAATGTTTCTTCAATTTTCAACGTGCCTACAGTTCGTTTTTTAAGTCATTGACTATACTTAGTTATTTTATTAGATATATACGAGTGCGTAATTTTTTCTCAAAATCTGTTCGAGATCGACGTGATCCCTCCAATTTGCAAGTTTGACAAAAAAAAAAGAACCGGTGAAGAAATTTTGCTTACTTTCGAAAAAGTTAATGAACTTTCAATTCGTGATATGATGCGTTTATTTGAATTGAATCATTGATTTTTGTCTCGAATTTACTCCTCCCTACAAAAATATCCTGAGACTGACACTCTATATTCGGTCACAAATTCACGATGCAAGGTGCCTATAGTCCGGTATAAAAGAAGAAACGAAACAATACCCTCGTGCCAGACTACGGCGCTTAATTTGGCGTGCTATATGGGCATATGACCTCAAGAGTGTTTCCGCACGAATTGCGTGCAGCATCGCAAACAGGAAAGAAGCTTCACGAGCATAATCAATGATAATTGCTGCAGCCGAATTGGTACGATATCGCATAGAGATATAGATACAGGTGTTCTGTATACGACCATACTACTAGATTAGTGATGATGAACCCACAAAATTATAAATTTATGCGTATCAAGAATCCATTAGGTAGGTACCTATGAGAATTGTCTGCGTTTTTTTCTTCTTTTTTTCGTTCCCATTCCTTGCTGGAAATTTTCTGTCTTCCACGAATACAACGGCTACTGGTTAATTAATTATAGTTTTTTTTTTCTAAATTCATTTATTAAGAATTCCAGTAGTCTTATCGTACTTCAATTTGTATCGTTTCCTGTTTATTTTTGCATTCAAGCACGAACGTACGTGGCTATTTGGTGTATTGAATGGACTCTGGTGGAGTGGTTTGGTTATTCGTTCCCATTTGTTGTGAATTTTTTCATTTTTTAGCTGAACCTGGAGGGAGTATTATAGGGATTAGAAACTGTGCGAAAAATGAGTAGAAATTGTGTGGCGGTTCGATTATTTAGATATTACTGGCTGGTAAACATTCTATGTGTTAAGTTAAGCCTGGTACACATGTTCCAATATATTTGACAAACTCGATTTGTCAAATCAAATTGAATTTAATCAAACGTATTTGGTTGTGTGGACGCTCTGATGTCTTTCTCAAATTTTTAACGTTTTGTTGATCGGAGACACCATATACACCAACTCCTGAAAATAATTCTGAAAATATAAATAATTTCTATTTTCAGAATTGGTGTCACCGAACAACAAAACGTTGAAAATTTGAAAAAAAAACAAAACTTAGATTATCAGAGCGTTTACATGATCTAATATACTCGTATTTGACTTTCCATGCAACCAAATATATTTTGATAAATTTTATTCAATTTGACCAATCTGGTTTGTCAAATATATTGGAACGTGTGTACCAGGCTTTACACAATTGTACATAATTTACATTTATCAGTTTATGATGTTCCCTTGTAAAAAAATACTACTAGTAAATTTTTAAAAAAAAGGGTTGATAAATTTACTAGTAGTGATTTCGTCAATTTTCCTATTAGTGATTATGGAATTACTAGTAGTGTTATATCATTAATAAAAGTCACTTACTAGAAGTGCCACATTACAGAAGATATTTATCTTAAGTAGTGCATCACTACACAAGTATGACTTTTATAAATAATGAAACAATACTAGTAATAAAAAATTCACTACAAGAAAAAATCACTAGTAGTAAGCCATTGAAATTTCAAAATTCAAAAGCAATAAAAAAATGTCAGGTTTTTTTCAAACACGTAAGTATTTATTTTCTTAAATTACAGTTAACGAGTATTGTTCAATTTTCGATGCACACAATCGTTCATTTTTGCCGTTGTGAGTTCTGGGTATATGGTTTTTACAAACTCTCAAAAATATTTAAAAAATACAAAAAACAATAAACATAAAATATACCAAAACTAAAACAGAATGTGTTATGATTCTCTCACTTTCAATTCTCTCAAAGACAATTTTTTCGTAGCTTTTGGATTGTTTTTGTAAAAATTACCTGACTGACCAGTCAGTGATATTTTTGTCATCTCCTCGTTCGTATAGAATACCTTTATGCAATCGCCAATGAGTTTATACTCATTTTGGCGATTGCATCTGTTGAATAAAATCTAAAAAAATTGTGTAATTAGATAACATACATTTTCCAAATTTGTTTCTAATACCTATGTATATAGTCAATAATATACCCACATTTTCGGAAATTCTGAGAAATAATTACAGGGCTTTAGTATTTCTGGAGTTGGAGGAGTCGCCTTTTTTTTAAAGCTGTCTCTGGCTCTACCAACCTCATTAGTTTTGAGCACACTATGAAAAATGAAAGTACATAGTGTATAATTAATTTTTTTTTAAAAATATCTACGTTCAATTTTTGCGAAAATTAGTGGGGGAGTTTACTTTTAAAGGGAGACTATTTTTAAAAAATTCAATCCCCCCCTAGCCATTCGGGAGGCATGATTGAAAAATCATTTTAAAAATGTTCACAGAAGGCGCTAAGCATGATCTTGTGAGCTGCAGCATACATATCTTCCGCTTGAACAACACAGTCGACCATTTCTTCAAAATCATGAAACTTATTTACCATTTCTAATATGTAGTTTCTTTCCGTGCGCAGCCAATTTTACGTAAATACCAGCAGTCTCTTCTTCACCTATCAATATTTTGATACGAAATTTATCAATGACATTCAAAAAATCGAGTAATCGTTCTTGAGAGATGGTTACAATCCTATTGTGGCGGTTCGATTATTTAGATATTACTGGCTGGTAAACATTTTATGTGTTAAGTTACGAAAACGAACTAAAAACCCACGAAATATTAAAATTAAAATTAAATAAAAAAATATTAATTCTAAAAAAATATAAAGTTAAAATACTTATGAAAATTATATCTAAATATTCAATTAAAAAAAATTATAAAATTTAAAGAACTTAACTTTAAATTTATGCCAGAAATTACACAATTGTATTTACATTTATCAGTTTATGATGTTACTTCCAATAATAAACATATTAACTCTTTTGTGTTTCCTACAAATGTATTAATTGAATTGTGTGGTGATTAGAGAGGAGAAAAGGGGTCACATTCAAATTCAAAAAAAATTCGAAATTCGAGAGGACTTACCTACAAAATACAGTTCGTTGTTATTTTTCATTTCGATCTTCTCGCTCGTTTGTCAGATTTTTTTCAGAACCGTACAAGTTCTGATGACCAAAGAAACAGTGTTTAATTAAATCAACTCAACGAACGATTATTTCAGGTGTATTCTTGGACATAGTTCGCGCCCAACAATGTCTCCATCATCTTAATACCTACAGACGAATTCGCTATCAAATTATTCACGCTGGTATGCAACCCGCTTAACAACACACAAAAGGTATAAGAAGAAAAGGAAGCAGGAAACGTATTGCTGGACCGTTGACGAACCATACTTTTAATTAAATCACCCTTAATTCTCGAAATTCTCCGGCTTCGTCGTCGGTGTAAGATGTGAGGGACACTGCACCGAGTCGCCGAACAGACCCATAAATATAAACGTAGATATAAATAAAATTTCTAATCGTTGCGTATAAAGCGGCGGACAACTTTGTTTGGTAGCCAGCTTGAAGAGTAAGGTGAAGAAGTAGAGAGGAGGGAAAATCATCGCGTATAATTCTAACTTAATTAAACGGTGGTACGCTTTGTACTGTGGCGTATTTCGTATTTATCCTCTACGAAGGAGTATAGAAAGTTATCGACGGAGATGTTAGGAATTCGCAAGTGTTTGACGTACAGAACTGACAAACCATGATTGTGGTTTCACTTGTGTCCAGCACCCCCTTGCGAAAAGTGAAAACTCAATCGGCTGGAAATTCAGGTCGGATTATACACTCGGACGAATTTGTGTAAATCTTTGCGCGAGAGAGAGACATAAGTATACGAAATACCATCCGTGTTATGTATAAAGCACCGGTCTGCTTTTTACCCCCTCGGCCCTCGTGCTATAAGTTTAAATCCCCGTTGAATGCACGATGCGATAAAATTGCTTCTCTCTTTTACCACTCGGATGGTTTGGGTTTGATTTTACTTGTAAAGAAGACCAAGTTGTAAAAAAATCACCCTGTAGCCGGAGCGCTCTCTCTGTCTCTCTATATCTCGGCAATGGTGTATCCTTTGAGTGATCTTTGACTATTATAGCGAGATTATTCTTGGCATTTGAAATGAGGTTTTAACCGGGGCTAAAGTGGTCACTTTAAGCATGTTGTTCGACTTCAGACGATGGTATTCCGTTATCTACCGCACGTAATACCTTATAAAAGAGCGCAAATCTATCCTATATGTGCCCTTTCGTAGTTTCTGTGTTGTGTGAATAATATGGCAAATGGACATATGGATTTTGACGTTTCAGTTTTCAAATTTGGTTAATTTTCTGGTTTTTTTTGATGAAAGAAATCGTAGCCACTAGCCACAGAGCTTTATTTATTCATACTGAATTGGAATCGCAATGTCATTCCTCGCCCTTCCTTCCTCCTTCTCACAAAACTAGCATAAGAGCGCCAAAATTCAACTGATGAGTACTTAGGGGAGACGAAACAAAACAAAGTTATTATGACTGGTTGCCTATCTTGTGAACTGAAGGAGTCACGTGCTTCGTAAAACTTGAAATTGACTAATTTTGAAAAAATCATTAAAAACAAGGAAATGTTTAAATTATTCAAATAGTGTCCATAACCCAAAGTACTCGAGTGGACGAACAAATGAAATGTTATTTTGACAAATTGCACATCTTAAAAATTAAAGAGGCCAACTCGATTCAAAATTTCCAAATTTGAGATGCTTCAAATCTTGAGGATTTCAAATTTTGAAATTGTGTTTGCGCCTTCAATTTTGAAAATGGGCAATTTGTCATAACTCATAATAATGTTGTTTGTTCGCCCACTTGAACGCTACGGGCTATTCAGATCATTTAAATGGTGCCAACATTTCTTACCATAATGAAAATTTAATAAATTACGCCATTTTTGGGCAAAAATTTTCCAATTTTAAAAAATTTGTCAAAAAGGAGACAATGTTTGGATCATTCAAGTGAGTTCACTAACTCATTAGTGGGTATTTGAGTGAACGAACAAAAAAAATGTTAATTTTAGCAAATTGCCAATCTTCAAAATTGAAGGCGCAAACATAATTTTAAAATACAAAATTTTCAAAATCCACGGTACGACAAATTTGGAAATGTTGAGGGGAGTTTCCCCCTTCAATTTTGAAGATAGGCAATTTGTCATAGCAACATTTTTTTGTTTGTCCTCTCGAGTACTATGGGTTAATGGGTATTATTTAAATGATACACACATTTCCTTATTTTTAATGAATTTTTCAAAAATTGGTAAATTTTGAGTTTTGCGAAGCACGTGGCTCCTTCAATTCACGAGATAGGCAACCGATCTTGTAGCGTTTCTTGTTCGTCTTCTGAAGTACTTAATATCCGCAGTTGAATTTTGGCAGACGATTCCTGGAACATCCTGTATGTATAATTATGCTTTCAAACTGATTCGATGTCAGAAAACGAAAGTTGATTTCTTGAAGAAAATTTTTTTTAAGAAACAAATGAGCAAAAAGCAAAAACTCTCTTGCAATCTGTGAGATTGAAATCGATTTATAAATTACCTCAGAATCTTCAGCTTTTCTTGCTTTTAGTTTTTAGTTCGATTTTTGTTTTGTTTCTGTTTTTTAAATTTCAATTCAATTTTTTCACAATTGATTTCGTTTTTAAGTTTTTTTTTGTGTTTCAGTTTTGTTCTGTCAAGGTTGATGTAGAATTTTGTGTTTCTATTTTGAGTTTTTGAGGATAATATTTTCTTGGTTTTCATTGTGAGGTCTTGTCTTTCAGTATTCTTTGTTTGTTTGTCTATAGTTTGTTTTTACCCTCATTTTTATCTTTATTATTTTTTTTACGGTTTCAGTCTGCGTTTAATTTTGGTTTCATTCCTTTTTTATACTTATTTGTTTATTTTTCATTCAATTAATCAATTCCCATCATTTTTTTTATTGTTTATTTTTTTGTTCATTTTTCCTCAATTCACTATGCATTCATGTTCCAATCCTTTTCATTCTTCGTTTTATTTCACTTCATTATACTGTTTGAGGAGGGAGAGGTTCATTTTTGCCTCGTTTTTCATTTTTTTAAATTTTTCAGGGTGTCTACAGGCTGAAAAAATTACGAATTTATAAAAAAAAGTATGAAATTGGAAAATGACCCAAAAAGTACAAAAAAACGTCAAAAACCTTCAAAATTTACGAAATTTGTACGAAATTTTGAAATGATTTTTCAAATGGAAACAGAAATTAATTCGGAAAAATTGTTAATTTGTCGACAAAATTACCAATGTATCCTCTAAAAAATGGTAAATTCCAATTTTTTTCTGAAGCTTTTGCCCCTGCTTCGCCGGGCTAAATTATCATTTTTCATTTCTCAAAATATTCATAGTTGTGCTTGGAAAGTAGTTTTATACAAATTTTTCAAAATATCATTGCCTAAAAAAATGGCTTTTTCACATCAAAATTATGAAACTATGCATTTTGAAAAGCTTTTGCCCTCGCTTCGCTCGGGCCAATTTGGCTACTTTTGCCTATTCAGATCAGAAAAACCGAAAAAAATTAAATTCTCGCATCCCTCTCGAAATTCAATTTTTTAAGAGTTTTCGACTTCACTTGGGTCAGTTTTCTTTTTTTTTAAATCAAAATTAACATCATAAAAAATCTTTCCAATTCTGAAATTTCAAAAAAACCAAAAAACGAACTCCTTGCATTAAAAAACATTGTTTTTTTTGTTCTCTCAAAATACGAATTTTCCAAAGTTTTCGCCTTCACCTTGTCGGGGCCTTTCCTCTTTTTTTTCAAAGTCTCGTATTCAAGTATTTTGAAATCAAATTTTCAAAAATTTTCGCCCTTGCTTCGCTCGAGCCAATTTTTTTCTTCTTTTAAAATTGAAAAAAATCACAATTGGGCCTCCAAAAATCCAAAACAGAAAGTGAAAATTTTTTGAAAGTCTCATGAAGTCATGAATATGATATCAATTAGCAAAAATGGGTATTTTTCCCTATATATCAGTTGACAAATTTTCAGTCAAGCCCCTTCTCAAAAAACCTCTATAGGCCAATTTTGATCAGTTCCCGAAATGACATAATACACCCCCCTCCCTCCCCCCAATGTGGTTACAAAGTATAACTATTGAAAATATATCGTACGAAAAAAATACGATAAAAGTACGGAAAAGGTACGAAATTTTATGTTTTGGATTTATTAGTAGACATGCCTATTTTTGAGGTTTTTTGAAAAAAATCTTAACACAAGTGGATTTAGTCAATTTGATCGGAATTATCACGAAAAATGTACGTCTTAATGGAGTATTTCAAGGTACTGAACATGAATCCAGCGCTAGTTTTGCCAAAATATAATTTCCAATGGCTGAAAAGTACCATAAAATTTATTAGAACGCATAATTCTTGCAATACATATGTTATATCTCGAAAAGTTGCTAATAAAGGGTTAGAAATGGCATCAAATTCAAAATTCAATCGGTCAATTGGATTAAAAAACTTCAATCTATCATGGAGAGAGAGGAGGGAAACTGAGATATTGCTTAGTTATAGCTTCACCTAAAAGTGGCAAAATAATCGTTTTTTCAAAAATTTATCTTACTTTGAAAATCCTTCAGTTTCTTTGTAGTTCAGGAACTTCAAGATTTCGTCCAATTACAATAATTTTTCTACCTCGCATCATAATGACGTGAAAAAAAATTGACAGATTCGTGTACGTGTATTTTGTAAGTTACGTTACGACACTTACATGAGTATCCGAGTATCGAGCTTAAGTACTTTGAATATCTCGATAGTCGAGTACATTCAACCGCAAAATGACAAATTAATTTAATCTAAACGAGATCGACCGACTACGACGACGACGAATAGTAGTAATCTTTTTATGGTTCACCTCACTTTGCTCTTCTCTGTCGTGTCGGTTCGTTCTTATACGCCTGTATCCAGCATGTAGGTACTTATACTTTAACTTATTAGTATACCGTACGAATATTTCGAAAACGCTGAAATTAAAATAAAAAATACGAATTCATCGATGCGTGCCTATTGTACTTGTAAATCGCGCCTCGTTACGTGTATCTCATTGGTAATTTAAATGTTTGCCGCGCGTTGCGACCGATTAAGAAATCTATTACGATAATTTGCATGCGGTCGTTGAATATTTCTTGACCTACGGTTAGATATTTCATGTTGATCTGGGTGCTCTGTTGTGTGCACCCGTTCTTTCTTTCATCGCAAGTTGTAGGTAGGTAGAGGTACATAAGCTATGTGATGCGAATATTGGTCGAGTGATTTGTCGTAGTCGTAGTCGCAGTCACCACCATTCATCGTCATCAACATCACTCTACATTCGCATGAGATGTTTGTAAATGATTCCGGTCTCGATTGATCCGCCAACTTGGGTATTTACAGATGGTCTCGAGTTGATTGTGTATGGTCGTGGTTTGATAATAATAAAAAATATAAGGGTTAGAGAAGTGAAGTGGAACTCAATATACTAGAACAAGAGTGCCAGAGGCAAGGGGAAGAGGGTACTCGACGTAAATATAAATCCTTATTTATAAGTACACGGGTGATTTTAATAAAGGAATAATTTTACATCGTATTGTTCTTATATGTTGCTGGAAACGAGGAAGTTGAAAGAAAAGAAATGAGGTCTTGACACTTGTCGACGATGAAGCTGCAACGATCATTTTACATGTGTAGCCTATTTGAATCTTATATTCATATATAGGGAGAAAAACCGTTGGAAGTGATTAACGCGGTCTATTGGTATTTAAATATTCGAATAAATTGGCACCGCGAACGAAGCTGTATCGAAAGGGGGCAATGATTTATTCCAAGGTTTATTTTGATTTTTTTTTCCTTCATTCTCGAACGCCAATATTCATTTACGAATATAGATAGCGATGACTCGATGCACACTTCTCTTTACTTTAGAAAGACTGGAGGAGACACGAAGAAGAAGAAGAGTTGCATGGAAAAACTGCGTAGTAAAAAATATCGAGATTTGTACGCGTTTTTAATAGCGGGTTCTCTCCATTCGAACCGGTTTCACAGCTGACTTCTCCTCGGTTGTGTATTTATCTTCATCTTATTCGTTTTTCCCCTCATCATCATCATCATCATGTGCATGGTGTATTCTTAAATAATGATTCTTCTCGCTGCAGCGAATGCGATGGTCCGTTTACATTTAACCTGTTGCTGAAATCATTAAACGTGTATGACAGCTTTGTTTAAACAACTTTCAACCTTTTTTCCCCCTAAAGGTTTTGTCCTACACCCACAAATGTAATTTCAACGCGCGGTTTAAATATAGGCTTTGAATAAAAAGGTCGAAACGTCGTACTCGTAGTATATACTGACCATGACCGTAACCCTGCTCGCGGTCTAAGGGAAATGAATCATGGCGAGATTCAGACTTACCGTGTATGCCTCCTTTTTCCTTTATCAATATCGGTTTCGTTTCGAAGAATTGGATGATATGTTTTTTTCTCTCTTCCTTTTAGGGTATATAATTGCCAAGCGAAGGTGCTTCGAACGAGGGTTCGACGTACTAGGAAGCGAATTATGACGTATTGGTAGCACCTTTTATGATAAATGGTTGATTTAGATGTAGTTATGGGGTGGAAAGAGAATAATCGAGAGTAAATGTGACTAATGTGAGATACGTAGGTCAAAGATGGATTTCTTTTCGGTGCTGTGGAATTGAATCAGTTTTACGATGGTGTTTTAGATGAAATAATATCTTACAAAATGATGAAACTTACCTACTTGCGTAACATATTTTGTCAAAATAATCTTGGTGAATGCTTTCGTTCGGTCTTCTATTTGAAACAATATCTTTATTCCATTTCGTCTTTGACAAAATCGAATTTTAAAAAATTGAGCAAAATGATTGCTAAAAGAGGGTATTTGGTATTTCGGTCTGATCACGAATCCAAAAACTGAGTCTATAAATTTTTAGAGCTGCAGGATTTGTTATTTTTCGTTCAGAAACTCGACCAATGAACTCGAATTTATATTTAACGACCTGAATTGTCCCAGAATTCATTTCTTTTGGTAGCAATTAATTATTTTGCTCAGTTTTTCAAAATTCGATTTTCGATTGGATTTTTCATGAAAAATTGAATTTTTTGGCGTGAAAGAGAGATGTTGAAAATTTGGCTGCATTATTGCGAAAAAATAGTATAAAATTGGAGTACTTTTAATAGCTGCACCCAAATATGATGATGAAAAAAAAATCTGCTGAATATATGTAGAGCTGCCCCCGAGAGCGGAAAATACTCTTGAAATATGCTGTTTTGTTCTTTTGAGTGTTGATTCAACGGCTCGAGAAGTGCTGAAAATCGGAATGAAAGAGAGGAATACCTTACCACTAAAAATATTAGAAAGAAGTGAAATGTTTGTTGAAATACATAAAGGAGCGCTAGGTTGATTTCAACAATTCCAAAATTGATTTTGGAGGCTGAAAGAGCTGAAAAATTGATGAAATTTGGGAGATTTTTTTGGGAAACCCTTACTGACTTACATAAAGAAAAAGTACATACATAGGTATCCCAATAGACACAAAAAAATTTTGAACCGAACGAAGATTATTCAAAAGAGGACTCTGAAATACCAACTAGCATAAATTTCAGGTACTGCAATTCATTTGTCAATTTTTGGAGAATTTTTGAAAATTCGAAATTGACTCAAATCAAATGAAAAAAAAAAATCAAAATTTTATCGGGTTCACATAAGACGCTAAAATTAGAGTTGTGCCCTATTTTAGAGCTCTCGAGTCAATTGGTGATGGTTTTTGAACCGCTCTGGAGCCTCCAGCGGATTTTCGGATTCTCCAGTTTACGAAAAAAATCTGTAAATAGGGTGAAAATGAAATTTATTTAGGCCATGTTTTCAAAATATTTTTGTGCTCGTCAATTTCAAAATTTTCTACTTCGATTATTTTTGGAAAAAAGAAAAGAAAATTTATCAAAGTTCTCTAGAAGTTCTAGAACAATTTGAAACCATTACCAATCGTTTCGGGAGGTCAAAAATAGTTTACATGTAAACCAACTTTCGGCTTTTTATATCAATCCGAGCAAATTTTGATTTTTTTATGAGAAATGACCTGAAATTGAATTTATTAAAAATTCGTCTGAAATGGAAAAATAAATGTCAGCCTCTGAAGTTTTTGCTGGTGGTGTATTTTGAAACCCACTTTTGATTCCCTTTCGTTTGATTCAGAATGTTTTGGTACATATCTTACCCTGCCATAGCTTTTCAGCATGTTGGTAAGAAATTCGCACCTTCCAGAAATATTTTCTGACTAGGTATTTGAAAACCCGTCCTTTTGAAAACCATTTTATTTAAAGCATAAAATATTAAATACTTACAGTCTCATCATTTTAAATAATGTTATTATCAACAAAACTTGAACAGTGTTTAAAGTTGTAAAATACCAGTAACAACAATCTAAAGGAATGAGTCCAAAGTACTATACGATAAAAAATGAAATAAAATTCACCTTACGATAACAGATTTTACGCATTTTAAGTACAACTATACGTATAAATTTATCTTGCACTCGTGATTTCTCGATAAGAAATGACTATACGATACATATACTGGGTGTCCAGGAGTGGTGGTGGAAGCCTCAAATTTTGATGCAACCGGGTACGACTGACAAGAAAAAAGGTTATGTGGAAGTGTGGTCCATCTTCAAAATTGAAGGGGCAAAATACTTTTTCAAAATCCAAGAGCGAAAATCCAATTTTGACCATGGAGGTCGGTAGTACTTTGAAAAATGAACGAAATTAGTTATTATGACTTTTTGCCTAACTTGCAAATTGAAGGAGCTACAAACGATTTTTTCATTTCAAAAAATCGCAATGAGAAAAATTTATTCGGAGATCAATAACATGTCAAAAAATTAACGAATTTCGTTATAATAATTTTTTTTCAACTCGGAAATTTAACAAGTTCTTTGAACTCAAAAATTGCCAATTTAATAAAATTTTTATCAAATCAAAAATTTTTAAATTCCTTAAAATTTTAAATTTTAGAGTAAGAAAAACAATGTTCATAACATAACAAAAGTTCATTTTTTGACGTAGGTACCTAGACCTACTATTCATTTCCGCATTTATTTTTTTCATCGGGATTTTTTATAATTAAAAATCATTTGTAGCCCTTTCAATTCGCAAGTTGGTTGGGCTAAAAGTCATAATAGGTAATTTTGTTCTGTTTTCAAAGTACTACCGACCTCCGGGGTCAAAATTGGATTTTGGAAATGTATTTTGCCCCTTCAGGCATCCCAACGATATTTTTCAAAAAAAAGTAACTTTAGTAACCTTTTTTCACCAAAAAAGTAACCAAAAATTTTCAGTTTTGCAAATGTTTTTCCAATATTTATGCACGAAAATTGAAAGAAAGCCAAAAATTTAGGGGAGGGCATTGATTCTTTTAAAATGAGAACAAGTCAGTAGAACGATCAAAAAATTTAATCATTTTATTCATTCAATCAGTTTATAACTTAGAATATTTCGTTAAGTTTAGTATAGGTACATGATTCCATTAAAATATAAACTTACAGTTTTGAAAAAGACAATTACTCAATTCAGTATGTTCATTTCTCAACTCACGCTTTTTTCAAAAGATGGTCAACACTGAGATTGATTGTTTTTTTCCAACAACTCATATTCTGCTCGAAGAGATGATTCCTCAGTTTTCAAATTTTCAGCACTGTTCAATAGTGCTTCTGTAGTACGAACAGTAGTCATATCATTGTTTTCCATTCTTTTTTTCAATTTTTTTTGTCCCAGAGTAAAAATTTCTTCACAAGCAGTCCTTTTTTGAGCAATTTTTACTTTCTTTTCTTTTAAATCGATCTTCAATTTTTCCAAATTAGCAGGTTGGGATTTAAATTTTTTCTTATTTTCTCGCCACTTCCGTTCCGCAATTCTTTTTTCCTCAACTCGCTTAGCTTTGGCTTCAGTCAATTTTTTTTGCTCTTCTAAATAGGCTTTAGGTTTCAACCATGCTGTTCTTGCAAAGATTATCAGTTCCTTTGTATAATAGGAATTTTTTCTGGCTTATTATCGAACAATTTTAGCTCATCTTTCACCTCTAGTTTGGCGTTCAACGTTCGGCAAGTCGTGAAGGAATTTTGGGGGGTGATTATTTTTCCGAATTCACTGAATGTTTCGTGAGATTTGGATACTGGAATTCTCCACTTGGTAGTTTCTTCTCGAAATAAATTCTCCAAAAATCAACTATAGATGGACGTTTTTAACACTTTCGAACGAGTCTATATCTTCTACATTTCAGTCAATACGGAGGACCTTCTTCCGCCATTCGCCTCAAGGAGGACGTCTTCTGTCATTAGAACGTCGCTTTCGTCAGCGTCCTCTTCGTCAGAGATTCCATGATCATTTTCATCAGAATAGACGCTATCGCCGTCGTTCTCAGGGATTTCACTTCCCTCGCTACTAGCGTCAGAATTATCAGACACGCTGTCTTTTCGTATCTGGTCGATCTGAAATGATTGGAAATGTAAAAATGATCAACTCGATCTGCGAGTAAATTATAGAAAAAGCAAAGCAATAGGCAGGAACTCTCTTGCATTCAGTAAATTTTTCATTCTTTGAATTTCTTGCATTGACTCCAACTTCGTGTGCTATCTATTTAAATCGATTCAATAAAGTTTTAAAATTTGAACATCTTACTCGTTCTGGTGTTGACAATGAATAGAATTAAATCTCATTAGGTCTAGAACTCGGTTAGAACTTTTAATGTCACCTGCTCAATTTTTTTCCTCTAGTCACTGTGAACTTTGTAAGAAAATAAGAAACTGAAATATACAAAGACCCATCTCCAGTAGCCAGTGGTCACCTAACACCTACCAAGATACGCAGCTACCAGCCATAGCACTGAACTAAGGAATACGTATTGCTTCTTCGTGGTAATTTAAATGCCGCCTTATCACGATTTCAATAACCATTACGAGTTGACCAAGCCTCTTCCCCATACTTTTCTCCAGTACCACTACTGGACTGGACTAGTGCTCTATCGATCATACTCTGTTCGCCGATACCCGCATTATCGGAAATTAATCTAGATTATATATCATTTTTCTTTCTTCGTCTCTCTCGCTCAATGGCGTATTTATCATTCGTATAGGTATTACCGCGAAGCCAACGTTTATAAATTTAATACTCGAGTATATAGCAAGGTCGAGGAACTTTATCGTTTGCACGTTGCTATATCTAGTATACGTACATAGATTTCCAGATTGAAATTAATTATTATTTTTGTTCTCGCTTGATCCGCGCGTCTTACTTGCCCTCCCCTTTTACCAATAGAGGACTCTTCATAACCAAACAATACCTTTAATAAAGGACTTTCATTATAATCAACAATACCCGTAATTGCGCCAATCAAAAACACCACTATATTGCTTTACAGTATATGTGGAGTAGGTAGTGTATATATAGACACACTCGTATGAAAAAGAACCGGTTCCCGGTTGCTCTTTTATTTGTGATTTTTTTTCTTTTTTTTTTCAATTGAATTGAAATTCACTATGTTATACCTGCGAATGAACGTACGACTTGACTCGATTAATAAGCGGTAATTAAATTTCGCTAATTGTTACGATACACGCAGGTAACTAAAATAGTCTTTCAAGTTCAAGTTTAACAGTCTCGAATCGAATTGTATGCTAATGCTAATGGATTTAGGTATTGACCATCGAAACGTAGGTACACGTGTGTTGTGTGTGATTTTCGCACCGCGTAGAAAAAACAAAAAGCAAAAAAGAAGACACAAAAAATAATGTCCAGACGATGCTGGAGCCACTATTGTTATTTGCCAAAGCGTAGTTAACTCGGTATAATTTTTAAAACCTAAATGCTACTCCTGCCATGCATAACCATATCGTGTATTCTAAAGGCAGCAGGTCATTTTTCAGGCACCACAAAGGCGACCTTATAGACGAAGAATGGTCAAAGGTGTATTTCGAAAAAATCTACTGCGTAATTTCCAACTTTGTCCCAGGTAGATGCGAGGAAGAGGAGTGGTTGTGTTGTCCTTCGTAGAAAAAGTGTGGAAACAACTATTTTTAGTAACGTAGGTATTTTTTTAAAAATAAATTTGACCTAGTTGATATTTGTTCTCGAAAAAATTGGTTCAAATAATGAAAACTTGCCCTTATATCTATGCTATAAGTATACTTAGCATTTCGGCTTATATTGGTCATGGGTTTACTTTGTGACGACCAAGTCCTCCGCGACGCATAGACGCTAAAATCGACATTCATGTATCACTGCTATGATTATTCTTATACAATAGATGAGAAAATTTACTGGAATTTCTTCCACTACAATCCACTTTCAGATTGTTTGCCTGAGGCATACATTGAAATATGAAAAAATTGTATCGAAAGCCCTTTCTTCCTCTACATATTCCGGGTGGTGCCTAAATTTTACCTCCGATACTCGTGGTATATCGATTTTTTCTCTCATGCAAAGACGTTTTTGCAGCTGAACCGGCTCAGGGGGTGGGGTGAGAGGCGGATTTTCGGGTCGATTTTTCTCAGAGTACCCAACAATAATTATTCATTTTAATTTCCCAAATTTAGAATCAGGGGAATTACAGCTATCTTGCCTTGGAATGGAATCCCTTTTTGTAGAAATGTTGTGCTTTCATTTTGGCTGAGCTTCTTGCAAAAGGATATTCCATTCCAAGGTAATATGGTTGAATTTCTTTTATTCCTCAATTTGGGAAATTGCGATGAATTATTGTTGGGTGCTTCTAAAAAAATCGACCCGAAAATCCGCCCTACCCTACCACTTGGCTGGTATAGCTGAAAACGTGTTTTTTTAGAGAGAAAAAAAATCTGCTAAATTAATTATGTACTTATCAAATTGTATAAAACGTGAAAAAAACACATAACTGACATAGGTGCCTTGTTTTATTATGCTTTTGGTTCCTTTTCTTATTGATGCAATTTTTTCCACGAGACCAACTTCTTATCTTTCAGCCTATTGGCCAAATTTCCGATGTTGAATTTTTTTAAAATTTATAACGAATTTCCAAAAATTTAACGAAAAGGTCAAAATCTAATAAAATTAAGGTAGAAAAGCAATGATGCAGTTTATTGACCTATATTTCTGATTTTTCGAATAAATAATGGTAATTGGTTTCAAGCTGTTATGGAGCCTCCAGCAGATTTTTGGACTCTTTTATTTTAGAAAAATTGTCACGAAAAGAGCCGAAATAAAATTCAACGCCCTTTTACTCAGAGTAATCATCTTTGCACCATTTTTGATCGATTTTCACTCAAATTTTGAAAATTTGTTTCTGCTAGTGAGCATCTCGTCAATTTTTGAAAAATAATCGTCAAGGAATATTTTTAATTTGATCTGGCAGAAACAGGTTTCGAAAATTTGGTCCTAAGTTGATCGGAAGTGTCGCAAGGACAATATGAGTAAATGCGAGTTTACAGGTGCTTACGAGTAATTTCCAACTGGCTGTTTTTATGACCAATTTTCTGAAGTTGTAAAGTTCGAAAATTCGCAGGTGGCTTTATAGAGCCGCTCTCGAAATCATTACTAATTGATTTGGAAAGTTGAAAATTATACGTGAAAATCACATTTCAGCTTCTGTATTTAAATGTTATCAAATTTTGAATTTTGTCACAAAAATTTCCTCAAATTCATAAAAACCGAAAACTGAATTTCATCTTACCTTGAAGCATTTCTGTAATTCTCGTTATGTCGTGGGTATACGCTTAGGGTTGCCAAATCCAGATTTTGGAATTACCGAACACCAAATTGAAAAGCAAAAAAAAAAAAAAAAAAAAAAAGGAAGTCTCCGAAATTTTTTGCCTGAAAAATCCATAAAAAAGTCAAAAGTATGAAAAATAAAGTGCTCAATAATGAAAGAACGCCACAAAAAGTGCTTTTTGGGTGCTGTTTTTAGTTTTTTTTTTGTTGAGAATACCGAATATATTTCTTAAATTTCTTTTTTTTGAAGGGTTTTCTCGATTTTTTTGAAAATACCGAACTTTTCTATTGTTCGGTAAGGGTTGATTAATCTTACCAAACAAATCAGGGAAATACAGAACGTTTGGCAACCCTATGACGCTATATAGACTTTTCTTTTGCCCAAACCAAAAATTTCAGTGATTTGAAGGACCATTTTTGAGCAAAAAAAATATTGATGGATTCTGACCAAGTTCAATGAGGATTTCCAATTAAGGTAAGTGCAGGTAATTACGCCACCCTAAGGTTTGAGGTCATTTAGTGGGGTTAAAATGCATCTTTGGCAAAAATGTGAATGAACCACCTCAAAGTACATCTTATTAGCTACCTTTCACAAAAAAAAAATTTTTCTTACCCCTCCCCCAATACCGCCAATCTCTTCCTGAAAATTGTTTACAAAAGTGGCGTAATTATCAACAGGTGCAGGTAATTACGCCACCACCTCAAAAAACTATTTAAAATCTATGAAAACATTGGTAAAAATCATTTGGCATTTTGGGCATCTTATTGGCTACCTTTCCCTAAAAAAAATGTTTTCCATTACCCCTCCCCCTATCCCACCCCTCCATTTCAGAATATTATTCATCGAAGTGGTGTATTCATCAACATATGCAGGTAATTCCGCCACTCTCCCCCCACCACCAAAAAAAATTATTTAAAATTATTGATAAAAACATCACTAAAAATGATTTCTTAGCATTTTGGTCAAATATGTGAAAGTCCTGAAAGAGTTTTGTTAAAGTGGCGTAATTTTCAACATTGGTACTTTTGTATATTTTTCAACATTTCGATACTTACATTGAGAAATGACAAAAAACTGTTTATCGCATTGAAATCGTCATTAAATTTACTACAGGAAACAAATCTTCAAAAATTTTTTTCGCCCTTATTACAAATTACAGCATGTTTCCAAACTGTGGCCAATTTAACATGACGTTTTTTTTTGGCATCAAATTTACGAAAAAGCGAGCCACAGATCGGAAAATTATCCGGTCCGGGGATATTTTTGGTTTTCCTACCTTGGCTTTAACAGTACAATCACCTAAAAATCGTCACACGGCGCCATCTACCCATTTACTATGAGAACTGCGGTAGTGGCGTAATTGCCAACGTGGCGTAATTAGCTGCACTTACCTTAGGTTTGAAAATTTCCCAGACAATTTTTAGCCACTGAGGTGCCCCTGAAGACAAGATGTAAGATCTCAAGGAGGGTAATTTTCAAAACAATCGTTCGTTTTTTCGCTCCAACACCTCCCCAACCTGGTTTGGAAAAATAATACAGTTTTCAAAGGACAGTATTTGAGATTCTGCGTTTTATCTGAAATATTAGGTGCGCGTTAGTCATGCCGAAACGTATAAGGTGATTATTTCTGAAAGTGAGAGTTGATCTTGGAAAAGAATGGCGCCAATTTGTACGTAATAAAGAATTGAATTGAATAACTGACAATTTGGTCCTGCCGTATTTAAAAATATTCCCTATTTCTGAAGTGATATTTTCGACGTTTTTTCATTATTATACTGCCATAATACGAGTGTTTCAAGAGAAAAAATTCCAAAGCATGAATTTATCCAAAAATAAGCAATTTGCAAGTTTTCAACCGCTTGATTAAAACTCTATTTTGGTCTTCAAAACTGAGTCAAATTTTCCTTAAACAGGTCAGATAGATGTCTTTCTTCTGAGAACTCACGACTCCTCTCCAAGAATACCTTCGGTGCTGAAATTTTCTCTCGATAGTTTCCCACTTGAAATTAAGGTCTCCATCGAATTTGGCCCGGATCCTTCGAACTTTTTTTTCAGTATTTTTTGTCGAATGATTTTTTGTTTCATTTTTAAAATATACTTATATTTTCGATGATTTTTTGGCCTTTTAAAAAGAAATATTGGTGAACAAAATCACTCAATTTATTGATGTTTTTGCACTTCTGAATTGAGAAGTGAGAAATGAATTTTTAAATTGGTTTTCAATGTATAAGGCTATTTTATTTATCGTGCCATCCATGAAAAGAGTTGTTGTTTGGAAAAAAAGTTTTTGAAAGCATTGCGTAGTGGACTATTGAGCATTATAGCACCCAAACGCAAAAAACAAATGCAAACACTCTCTTGCAATCAGCGAATAGCTGATATATAAATTATTTTAAGTCGAAGTTCTGTGGGGTTATTAACAGCTATTAATGCATAATACGAGTATTTGAAGAAAAAATATCTCCGAAGTATAAGTTTATCCAAAAATAGGTGATTTGCAAGCTTTCAATCGCTTGCTAAAACCTTATTCAGGTCTTTGTAACGGAGTCAAATTTTCCTAAAACAAGTTAGGTCGATGTCTTTTTTGTGAGAGCTCACGACTCCTCTCCAAGGACACCTTCGGTGCAGAAATTTTCTCTTGATAGTTTCACACTTGAAATTAAGGTCTTTATCGAATTTGATCTGAATCCTTCGACATTTTTTTTCCTGCAGTATTTTTTGTCGAATGATTTTCTGTTTCATTTTTAAAATTTTCGATGATTTTTTGACTTCGAAAAAAAAATATTGGTGAACAAAATGACTCGATTTATTGATTTTTTCGCACTTTTTAATTAAGAAGTGAAAAATGAATTGAATTGATTTTTAATGTATGAGGTTATTTTATTGATCATGCCATCCACGAAAAGAGTTATTGTTTGGAAAAAACATTTAAACGCATTGCGGAGGGGACTATTGAGCATTAAAGCAGCAAAAAGCAAATGCAAACACTCTCTTGCAATCAGCGATTAGCTGATATATAATTTGTTTTAGAGGTTCAACTTGTTCGAATTTGATCTGATTTTGACAGTTGAATTCCAGCGAATCTTTTCTTGGAAAATGTAAGTCAATTTCTGATCGATTTGAAGAGGTGGAGTTGAGAGAATTTGGGTATTCAATTTTCAGGCTGATATCGAATAGCATTGTCATTTCAGCTTATGGCTTAGGATTTCTGTCTTTTGATTCCTTTGCTATTTCAATTCGTAATTCAAGCAGTTTTGATACCACAATGCTAGGTGATCGATGTTTGGAATATGCTCTTTGATTTTTTTTCCAATTTTGATTCCGGTTAGGTGATGATTAAGAAGTAGTCGGAAAATTGCCTTTACCTACGTGCCTTCATTTAAAAAAAAATTTGGCTCAACATTAAATTCTGCGTCGTAAAATTTTACATCCGGTGGTATGTTTTTGCATACTTTCTGAATTTCTAAATTTTGAACCTAGTTGAATAATGCAAAGTCAAGTCGTATAATTTCCAGCAGATTTTTTTCCAATTCATCACACAATCTTTTCCATCCCTCGTCCTTGACATCGAAAAAAAAAAGAATACACCCTACCTCTCCTGTCTAATCATCATGTACCAATACAAACACCTAACCATGTAAGATGAGCATATTCTATTAGTCAAATGGTCATCGCTAATCGTATACTCGTTGTACCACTCGCTGCGTAGTTGGAAACCAAAATAAAAAGAGACAGAAGAAAGAGTTGTAGAAAAAAAATCTCAAATTGCTTCGACACATACGTACGATTATAGGTCGAGTGGTGGCAAGTTGTTTTGTTCATCGTAGCTGTATACGTAGACGTACGTATTATTTGACATATACAGAATCATTTGTCATTTATGCGTCTTTTCACGATGAAGTTTAGGTCTGATCTGTCTCACGAACGACACGTACTATACGTATATTCTGTCGATCTGCGATTGTTTATGTTAGAGAAGAACAAGCCAGGTTACGTTTCTTCTGCTCTTTTTTTTCTTGTCCAATTTTTTCCAAGTATTAATAAAGATGGAGGTGCGGATCTTGTTGACCCTTCATCATCGAGTTATGGTACTACATCGAACAATAGATTTTTTTCGTGCCACAACATCTAGGTACAGGAGAGAAAGGGTGCAGAAATATTAATTGTCTAAAAGCGTGTTTTTTCCACTCTCTGGCTAGTAGATATAGTCTTCGCATCGCACACACGATAGATTCAATAGTTGAGACTATTGTTATCGTAACAAGTTTTGATTTTTGACAACGTATTCCCTACTAACCCCTTTTCTTTTTCGTGTTTTACCGAAGGTGTAATATTTAAACGTTTTCTTTACGATGATAAAGTAAACTTGTAGTTAACTTCGAACACAGCGATCGTTTCGGATTACTTGTGGCCTCGGGCTAAAGATTATTTGGTTTATTTTGTTGTGTTGCTGTTGTTGGTCTTTGGTACATGTACTTGGTACACGCACAACAACGAGAAATATAAACATGACACGATTTTTCAATGGTCTGATACTTAATAATTGTTTAATTTGAATAAGCGCGAGTCTCTATTATGAAATTACCGGATTTTACAACACTTTCGCACGAATCCGTCGCGTCCATTTTTCCACAGACGAGTATGTGAACGGTTATAGTGATGTGTTTTGAAGAAAACTGTAGCACAAAAAATGAGCTAGAGAGAGGCGAAGGATGTTTAGTACACTACGTAAGGTTATACTTTGTAACGCATATGGGATATTTTTGATCGTTTGAGTTGGTGATTGAATTTGAGTTGGGCACATCTGTATACTTATACAAAGTGGATCACAAAAAAAGTGTCGGAAGATGAAGACCCTAATTTTGAATTTAAATCCTCACTGGAAGAATTCCAGCTGCGAGAATGCTCTTATTGGCAGTTGATAATATAGCCTTCAAAAAGAAAAATGTTTTTAAAAAAATCACAATTTTTTTGTTTTAATCATTACTCAACGTACGAAAAAATGGTTTATGTCTAGAATGCAGTGAGTATCTATTTGAGATCTTGCGATGACCTGTGCTATTGCAGTTGAAATTCTAGAACATTACAGTATTAGGATTTTACCAGCTGGTTGAAAATTAACAAATCGCTGATTTTTGACTAATTTGTGCTCAATAACCAATAACCATTTTAAAAATTTTTTTTGATTTTTGGAAATTGACAGTAGTTACTAAAAAATTGATTCCACTGTTTATCAGAATATTCTCTCAGTTTCGAAAATCATAAATACCTAATTGGAATCGAAGGATACGTGGAGAAAAAAAAGAAACTTGCCTTTTCTTCATTTTCCTATTTTCGAGTTTCAACGCTTTTATGGATAAAATTCAAAGTCAGAAAAATTAGCGCGAGTATAGAAAATAAGAGATTCCGTCCCTCGAGTTGAAAACCGTGTAAGTAGTAAGTACCTATATTTCAAATTTAATTGAATATTTCCAAAATTGATTTTGATTACCTATACCATTTTTTTTTTTTGTGAATTTCAATTTTGATTCAAAATCGAACCATACCTTTTCCTTATTAAATTTTTGAACAATTTTTCATTTTAGTCTCCGATTAAATCACATTTCTATGTATCAAGAGGAATAGAGTGAGAAATTTGAATTCTTGTGAGATTTGGGGCTGTAATGTATACCTACCTCATGCGATGTACCGAGGATCGCATGTTTTAATGTGCTGTAATATCCAAAGAAAGAAAAATGTGAAATATAAATGCTATACTTACTTATCTATTCAAAAAGGAGGCATTTTTTACAAAATCGTGGTTTGTTTCCACTGTTGGTCTTACCCAACCTCTTTTGAAAAGAATGGCCCATTTTTAAAAAGTTTTTTGGGATTCTGTATTGACCTTGCTCGATATTGCCGTCATAATCCGAGACCACTTTTGAAGTTCTACTGAGCGGTTGAAAAATTTTCAAATCTTTTTGGATGAATCCGATTTTTGAAATTATGTTTTTCGAATATGATGTGCTGCTTATGCCAAAATATCGGAAGATATCATTTATAAAAATGGAGAAATATTTGGAATCGAAACAGTGGTGCAAATTTTTCGATCATGGTCGTAAATTTCGAAAAAACGAAAAAAATCGCTAAAAAACTTGTCAAAAGTTTTCGATTTTTTGAAAAATGGTAATAATGAGCTTAAAATTGGCACCTTTGCGGTCCAAGACGTTTTTCTAGATTCAGAAATTATATTTTCCGTTGTTTTGGTAAAACAAAATATTTTAGCAGAAAATTTTTTTCAAAATAGGTACAGATTTATTCTAGAATAAACTACAATTTGCAAAATTCCAATCGCTCAATAGAACCTTGAAAACAGTTTCGGATTTTTTTTAGCATTAACTTAAGTCGATGCTGAATCTCAAATTCTATCTTTTGGAATTGAGCCTTTTTTCTGTAGGTAATAGGTTGGCTAGCAGCTTGAACGAAAAAAAAAGTATTTTTTCAAAAATTCATTTTTTTTTAGGACCAATAAGTATCTTCTTTCTATAGGGGCGTTTCTGGAGCTGCAATTTTTTATGAATGACTTTAAACTCAAAATGAAGGTCCCCGCTGTACTTTATTTCATCCAAATTTTTCAACTTTTTTATGATAATTCATTTCTATGTAGTAAAATGTTAAGAGGAGTAAATTCCGGAGCAACTGCAGTGACTTTGTATAGGAATCTCGAAGTTTGCAAACACTATTCCAGGGTTTCTAACTCTATCTTAATGCTTGCAATATGATTTCTATGAGGAGTGTTTGTGTTTGTGGTGCAAAAACATTGTCTGAGCGTGATCTCATAAGGGAACCACTTGAAATGACCTGCATCGACTTCAACAAAGTCAACGTTGAATTTTTGAAAAGGTAATCTTCTAAAGGCTTAAACCTTCGCAACTAAAGATTTAGTTGCTTTACAAGATTTTTTACCATTTTTTAAAAATTTGAATAAATTACATATAGGAATGAATAAGTCTGTTCCTCATAATATCGACTTCTGAAATCCAAATTTCAACCTTTCCAGCAGTAAGTTTATGTCATTTCATTTCGTTGATGTTGAGATGAGCTATTTTTACCTGTCTGTTTCTTAACGTGAAAAATTCTATTTTTGTCATTTGCGAATTTCCATAAAGGTTTCATTAGGTTACCTATCTTTAGAGTGGCATTGAATCGAACTCCTAACTCCTGTCTGATTTTAAATTTTTAGAAAGGCTGATTAGGTACATCAATTTATAAAACTACCTACTTTTCTGAACGAGATTCTAAAATTTTAGAATTTTTTTATGTACCGGAATTTTTTCAAAACGAAGATTTTTGTTTCAAATGCTTTGATGCAAGCTAATCTAGTGATTAGATTTTTTTTGTTGAAAATTTCTACTTCCTAAAAGTGAAGCAGATATCATGATGCAATCAGTGTTCACAAATTTTGAAAATTTAAAAAAAATATTGCTGTCAAGATTCTGAAAAAATCTTCTCAGAGAACTTTTACCAACTCATTCACTTCAATTGAGGTGAAATTTGCCACAGTGATAGGGCATGTCATAAAAATCTCAGAACCAAATTGAGCTACCATAGTTGATTTTTTGTAAATCTTTGAAAACGGTGGAAATAGGTAGCTGAAAAGTGTATTTATTTTTCAACAAGAAAAAAAAAAACGAGAAAAAATTTCAAGGTGAATGAGTCGCCCCTCCCCCCAGGATTTAATTTTACCACATTCGAGAGCCGGTGTAGAGCCTCGACCAAACGTTTATTTTTCTACAGAATCTTGAAATCGACTTCGCCATTGCTGGATATTTTAAATCCAGCTTGCAGAGAGGTGGGTGGCAGGAGGGGGTTATTTTTAGCGTTGAAACTTATTAAAGTAGTTACATTTTGGAACTGAAATTGATCTCAAAAAAAAAAATCGAAAGATTTTGCCCAAATTCAGTAAAGATCTTCATCTTGAGTTAGAAAATTACTCGAGAAAAGTTTTAGCATCAAAGGTGCTTCTAGAAGTTCGATATAAAATCTTGGTTTTTTCACTAACTAGTCTCTACTCAAATTGTTTTGGCGAAACGGTCCAGTTCTAAAAGATACTTACTATTACTTACAAACATTTTGTTCAATCAAATTAGTCTGTCGTAAAAATGGGGAAAATACAATAAAAAATGCATGAGAGCTTACATCAGTTTTTATTGTTAGTACTTATTTGAAATGAGTGAAATTTCTGACGCGCCGATATCCTTCCAACATTGGCAAAATAGGTGGGAGGGGGTTAGGTATGGAGTGAAAACTTCGGTTGCTCTTTTGGCTATGTTTTTTTAAGAGAAAAAAATTATAAAGTTAATGATTCCCGAAATGGGCGAATGAGCTTTTTGAAAGCATTAAAATTTTCTCTAATTAATGTGTCTTATTTCGGTGTAATGTGATTTTATATTTTTGTGAGTTTAATGTTCAGGGTTGGAAGAGTTATAAACTCTTAAAGTGCAGCAAGAATCATTGTTCCAGTTTCAATTTTGAATTTGCACGCATATTGGTTATTATTAGTTTAATTATTTTAGAATTAGGTACTGAACGGTGCGAGGAACAATTAACTCGACAGCGAAATGAAGGGTAAAAAGTAAAACAAGAAACTAAAGCCTTCTTGCAATCAGCAAAAACTGATGACTTGTTTTTTTCCACTCTTGAATTAGGTTTATTTCAGAAGGCTTTGGGAATTTCCAAAGTACATACTTTCACATTCTCTCTCCCTTCCGAAAAAATTGGCAGAGGGTTTTAGTTGACTGTGTTTGCCAATTTGTCTTCTTTGCATGATCTTTTCTTACGTGCAAAATTTGAAAACAAAAAAATCTATGCCCCATCGTAGGTATTACTTTCGAACGTTTCTGAACTCCAGCAAACGTTACCATATCGACAATCGAATGTAATTTATACACCTACAGATCTCCACAAAAGTACAATTCACTATATATCGTATACCGAACTAACCCATAGTAAGCCACTGTACACGTATATACCCCACATAGGCATAATACACTCCGCAGATATATGTACCTACTATTAAGACAAAACCGTTCATTAGCGATGTACTGCGGAGCACAGTTGGATCGGACCAGGCCGCGCCCTGGATCGCCTAAGGCGCTCATAACGTCAGCACAGTAGCAAACTGGTTATTGTTAAGTCGTGACGAAGGTAATAGAACGCTGGTGCCTGGATAGTAATTATAGTAATAGTAACAACAAAGATGATGACATGGATGATTTTCTTTTACCTCTCTCTCTGTCTTTTCGCTACG
This sequence comes from Planococcus citri, assembly GCF_950023065.1. Classification (NCBI taxonomy): domain Eukaryota; kingdom Metazoa; phylum Arthropoda; class Insecta; order Hemiptera; family Pseudococcidae; genus Planococcus; species Planococcus citri. The sequence continues at coordinate 56,347,052 of NC_088679.1, forward strand.
TATATCTTCTTCTTTTTACCATAATAGTTTTTTTTTCTTCTTCAAACTCCTCTTCATAGTCAGCAGTAGGTACCTACTATACGAGTAGTAGCACGAATACATATTACCTAAGTTATAAGGGCAAAGGAAAGCACCAGAGGAGATTGCATGTGTGTATGTGTGTGAGAGAGAGAAGGAGAAGCAAGCGAGGGAGAGATGAAAAATGAATAATGGAGCAAACGCACACACAGTGAGCGCCATCACATACAGATTTGATAGCATAATATTAGGTGCTCATTAGCAAATGTGGTGCGCGGTTTTTCGGCAGGTAACCGGTTCGATGGACTGTCCAGCGTCCGAATATCCATCACGGCGCATGCGTCCGCGTCCGTCGCGTCGTACTCGTAATTGCAATAATACGACGCGCAACATAACGGGTTATGCGACCGTATCTTTATCTTTTCTGCATCTCTCTCTCGAGACTATACAGGTCTATAGGAAGAATAAGCCAAGTGGAGAAGTGTTGTAGACGAATTCAAAATGACAGTGATAATAAAGATGATAGCTTTCGATAATGATTGCGGACGTGATGCCAAAATAATACCACTATACGTTGTGTTTTGATTACTCTTGACACGTGAAATCCAACACTTGTATAGGAACTGGTTGCAGGAGATTGGTGTATTAAAAGTCGTCTTGTCGAGTTAATTACTTCATTATCTTCTAGGTGTGTATTTTGCTCGTGTTGTTCCAAGATCTACAGCTCTTGGTATACATAATTTATCTACGTACGCGTCAAGTTGACTGGAAAAGGAGTAAAGAGAAAAAAAAGGGGGTTAACCAGGTACCTTTTTCCACGTATTATACGGGTTACTTTTACCTATACAAATGGAAATATGCTCGGCTAAATGGTACAACAATGGCTTTTATTTTATTCGCAAAGGAGAACGCTTTAGATACCCTGAGACGACCTTTTGTTATTATTCATCGCGAAAGCAGTCGCAGTCGTGCTGTGTTGACAATAGCGATGATGGAATATGTACAAACCTTCACCGAGAAGAAGAGATGAACAGAGAGTTCGTATAAGATGACGATGACGAACACGTGAAAAAGGGTGAGAGGGGGCAAGACGAGGGACGTAAATTGTTAAATAATTGAAGCAAAATTACGAAATACAGCCTCAATGTGTGTAGGGATGCATTTATTACTTATACACTTGGTGCATTAAAAGTGCACCGACTACTACTGCAATTGCACTGGCACTGGCTATAGAATCTGGAGAACCAGAACACACATACGTGTAGATTTAGGTATATGCAGAGGCTAGGCTACGTATTATTCTAAACGTAAGACCTACTATAACTAGAGAATTATGTAATAATCGTTTACATTATGATAATTACGCGCAATTACTAACGACCAAGCATACTGTGCACTCGTTTAACCATAAAGCAGCAGTGTGTGAGTTGGTCTGTCTCGGTGCTTTTTTTTTTCTTAATACGATTCAAACTCTCGTAGTACGTAGTAGTAAGGTACTACGAGTCAACGTAGTATAGTAAGTGCACTTTATGTGCATTCGATCGTGATGCATTTTTACAAACAAGGTCATCCGCTAATAGTTATTATGCGCGAGCACGAAATTTAACTTAACCGTTTTTCTCCTCCTTTTTTTTCCAGGCTTAAGTATAAGACTCTTACGTATTTTTCTACGTACTACAATTAACGTATACTTATGTATATGTAATGTACTATATTCCAAATGTCAAATACGCAGAAAAATATACCTCCTCGGACAACGTCGTCGTCGCTCGTCGACTCGCGTTGCGTTTTTATTATTATTTTTTTCTTCTATCTAACAACCTTTTTATTTTTTTGTGTTGTTAAAATTATTATTAACACGCTGCAGTTGCACGTTTTTTTTCCTCTATCAACGTACGTGGTGATTATTTTGTCGTAAAAAGTTGTTTGATAATGCGGCGAATGCAGAAAGCGCGTTGACGGCGACTTTGTAAAAATATTGTAGATGCAATTTGGAGGACGCGAATTTGCATATTTGCGGATTTATAGCTCGATATCACTTAGGTAGGTATATGTGTGTGCGAAAGCCGAATGCGAAATATGCACAAAGATGATAAAATGAACCGAGGTTTTGCGATTATTGCAAGATTGTGTAGTTCGTGGCATCGTGGCTCATATGAAGGAGATTAAGGGGACGGAGGAGGGTTGTAACCATGAATTAACGACGAAAAGTTTCATCTTGTTGGATGACTGACGGTGGAACGAGGTTTGATTTATTGTTGGGATTTTTGGATAATGGTCTGGTAAGTGAAGGAATGAAGGAAGGTGCGACACCTGACCAGGGGAGTATTCCTAGCAGCTCAAAATTTCTGAACTGGGCAGAGAGAGAGTAATTGAAAGAGGACGTCAAAATACACCATCAGTAAAAATTTCAAGTTCTGAAATACAGTACAGCTTCAAACTTGGCAGAGCATTAGTCCAGACAAGTTCGAGGGACGACGTTTGTCTTGGAACTTGATTCTCTAAACCTTTTTGAATTTTAAAATAGCTGTCACTGAATTGAAAATTAAATTTAGAAAGACTCCAACAGCAAAGGACAAAGTAAACACGCTTAATAGCCAATAATTGTGACACTACAATGCCCAAATCGATTGAAAAGGGTTACAAAGATGGTGAATCCAACTTTATGGATGCTGATTTTCATTTTCAGCTTATGTACTTTTTTGCAGCGTGTTTTTTTTCGGAAGAGGAGAATATGAAAATGATACATGCGCATATTCGTTGGTAAAGAACACCATCAATCCTAACTTACAAATACTTAGAATATATATTGAATTTTACCGTTTATGATTTCCAACGAATGATACATTTCCACCTTCGCTATCTTCCTCACAGGAGCTCAGAGATATCCAGATTCAGAGGGTCGCAGTTAAATGTTCTTTTATCCGGTTCATTAAAGTCTTCGAAAAAAGACTTGAAACTTCGGGCGTCAAAATTCGTAACTTGTGCAGAAATTTGCGCCTATATTTTGTATTTTACGAGTATGCTTAAATTAAAAAGGTTTTTAAAAGAACGACTTTTTAGATAGGTATTCAAAAACCTTTTCCTGAAAAGTGATTATTTTTCTCAACGTGCAGAGAAGCTATCGTATGGCAGAGTAAGATAATACAACTTTTCCGAAGTCAGTTTCCAACATGGCATGAAAAAATTTGTACCAGACAGAGAGGAATTGAACGAGAGCCCTAAAATACATATACTTCCAGCAAAATAAATTTCTTGATTTTAGGCGAATTTTTAAAGATGTTAATTTGGCCCATTTCTGCTGGAAAAAAAGAATCAAAATTTGATCAGATTGGTATAACCGGCTGCGTTTGTATCCTACTTTCGACCTTCCTAGTCGATTGGTGATTCCTGGGAAAAAAAGTTGTATCAAGCTTGATAAACTCTGATACAAATTGTATCAAATTTGATAAAAAAAAGTGATATAATTTTATCAAACTATATACGGTTTGATAAAATTATGTCAAACTGTATCAAATTGAAAGTAATTCTATACAATTGTATCAATTTCATCATCATTTGATAGAATTGTGTCAAACTGTATCAATTTTGATGAGAGACAATTTTATAAAATTGGATCAAGTTTATCATAGTTTGATAGAATTGTGTCCAACTATATCAATTTTGATGAACGTAATTTTACAAAATTGGATCAATTTTATCATAATTTGATAAGATTGTATCAAACTTTATCAACTTTTTATGAAAATTGTTTTATAAAATTGGATAAATTTCATCAAAATTGGATCAATTTTATCATAATTTGATAAGATTGTATCAAACTTTATCAACTTTTTATGAAAATTGTTTGATAAAATTGGATCAATTTGATCACAATTTGATAAGATTGTATCAGGTTGTATAGAATTTTATGTAGTGTTTTTTGTGGTCTGGAATAATTCGATCAAATCATATAGAGTTTGATCAAATTAGATACAATCTCTTCCTGTGCTTTTCAAGGCAATACTCACCTTTTCCTCTCCCTCCCCCTGATCTCCTCACAAGAGCAAATTATTTTGAAAATGTTGAAAAAAAAAATTTTTCAGATCAAATTTGATACAATCTCTTGAAAAAATTCCAAGTCCAGAACGTTGAGAAGTGCATATGTGTGCTTTTAATACCACTTCATTCAACAAGCAGGTTGGCTGAGTAGGTAAGGCAGTTGAACAAAGTAACTACGAAGTAGAGAGACGCAAGTTCGAGCCCTCGCATTTTTTTCACTTCTTTTTGGAAAAAATTTTTTCTTGCAATGCCAATTGTTCAAAAAAATTATGCAAGTCAGCTATTTCAGCATTTTTATGAGTTTTTGAGAGCTCATTAGTAACAAATTTTGGATAAATTGTATATAAAGTTGATAAAATTGATCAAGTATAATTTCATCAATTATATATAATTTCTATCAATTTTGATCTGGTCAAAATTTGGATCAAATTTGATAGAAATTATTTTTGATCAAATTTGATAGAACTTTTTTTCGCGGGTTGTTTCAAATCATTTTGGATCCTCTAGCAAATATTGATGAATTTTCCATTTTTTTTTCAAATTATTCGCTGGAGAAAATTTTGGATTTGAATCAGCACCAAAAAAATTAGAAAAAATGTATTCTTAAATCTGCTGGAAGATTCAGAAGGATGATAAATCTGAGTTTAGATGAGCTGGATTTCAGTTTCATCCTATTTAGAGCATTTTTTCAAAAACTGGAGAACCTGAAAATTCGCTGGAGGCTCCAGAACTGTTCAAAACCATCATAAAATCGACTCGGGAAGTCAAAAATGTAGTGCAAATCAAATTTTAACCATTCGTGTCAATTTGAACAAATTTTGACCTTTTTCATGAGAAATGGGTTGAATTTTTAATAACTCTACAAAAATAGCTCAGCGAGTAGTAGCTCAAGCTATAAGGATTTAGTGAAAATAAAAATTGAAAAATAATAGATGAAGCTGGTAAAAGCAACCAATAAGCTTCAAATAAAGCAAAAGCCCTCTTGCAATCAGCAAATAACTGAATTTAAGTATTATGAGTGGCAATTTCGTGGTTGTATGTGGATCTCTTTACGTCAAGCCATCTGACAAGATGCAATTTGAGGCGCTGAATCTCGCTACTGATTTCAATTTTACTGACATTTGTTCAACTTGTGACGAGTGTTGAGTGTTTCTCAAAATTTACTCAAAAATTGAGGTCCCTCCCAAGGAAAATTTTTATTCTTCATTTTTAGTTTTTTCTTGTTTTAAATTAGTTTAAGTATTTCATTTCAGTAAGATAAGACAAAGCATATACTTACTAGTAGCCTAGTCATGTTGGACATCTTTTTTTCTCGTTTCACTCAAAAAAAATCTTTACAAGGAGAACTTTTTTTTTATATATGAGGGAAATATCTTCCTGAGTAACATGGCAAACGTTCCCACCTTCTAGAGATTCCTTTCAGAAATATAGTAAGTAGCTCTCATGAAAAAAATACTGCTCTGTATAAAATTTGGAACAAGAAAGATTCTGACGTATCTTTTTTCATGTACATACTTCGGATGAAAACCTTTGAATGTTGAGAACGCCAAATTCAAATAAAAAATTTGAACTGGGAAATTTAACCCATATATTTGTAAAAACCATGGTAATTTGGACATTTTTACACTCTGAGAACGAATTTTATTATTGATTTTTTCAAAATGAAATTTTTAATTTCAACTTTAAGGCTCTTTTTACTATAAAATAATCAATTTTTATCGTTTGTTTGCACTTTTTAATTATTGAAAATCTATTTTGAATAAAACAAATGCAATGAGGCTAAAGCTATTAATACCCAAAAAGTGAAAATCCTCTTGCAATCGAAATGTCTTTATATCATTGTGCTTGTAACTGCTATATAATGAAGTGTGTATCCGACGAACCATTCTATCTATTGGTATCCTCCTTACTTGATTTTATTTTATTTTTCAGGCGTGCGTTGGGGAAAAACTAACTTTAGGACTGTAGAATCACAGTTTGAGAAATTGTGCCTCATGAAGGTACCCGATCGAAGTGGTCATGAGCACTGACGGAATTTCATTTAAAATTCTTTGATGAAAGTACGTATTCTGGAATCGAGGGGATCCAATAATTCCCTAGAGCCTCCAAAAAAAAAGTACCAATCGATTTATGTGGTCGAAAAGCTTTTTCTTCAATTTGATAGAATTTTGATTTAGCCATGGGAATAGACTTACCTATTTTGAATTTTTGAAAATTGATTGAGAATCAAAAAATGGAATTGAGAATTTTTAGATGATTTTTTATCTTTCGAGTCCAAAATTTCATCGTAATGTGGGAAAATCTTCCTTATCGAAGATCTACATCATTATAGGTTTCTGAAAAGAGCAAGGTCGGCTATGAATATTATATTCCTTTTTAAAGTAACGTATATCCTCAGATTTTTTTGAAAAATATGTGTTTGCATAAATCCGACGACGAATGACAAATTGCGTTTCATTTCATAAAATGTCATTTTCGGCAACAATTTAAATATGTTTTTCGAAGAAACAATACTTTCACACATGTGAATAATCGTATTAGAAAAAAGAGAATTACAGTTGATGAATTGTTTGTTTACAAAATATGTCTATCTTAATACCACCATTAGCTAACTTCACGTCGGTATCTATTTAACCACCATTTGTTCAGGGAACTGACTCATTCCCGGGAATTGGTTTTCGATAGTCATTTTGAAGAAAAGAATTATTGTTTCAGGAGTTGTATAGTAATTGGAGAATGATCCATTATTGGTTCAGTAGAACTGGCGATTGGCTCATCAGAACATGCTTTCATTCATTGCAGTTAGACACGTCCAAAGAATATCTTTCGGGAGGGTGTTTAATCGTCGTGAGAAAATTGAGAGGAAGTGAGCAAGTCATAGGTTCAATGTTATCAGTTTTTTTTTGTGGAAAAATTAATGTATTTCTGAATTGTTTCCTCTTTATTGTCAGTTAGTTGCAGGAGGGTTTAAACTAACAAATATATCATGTAGGTATAGTAGCTATCTCCCTTGCCATCTGCTTTAAAAATTCTTAAACTGTATGGAAACAGCTAACGGGATAAATTTCTATTCGATTCAAAGCTGTCAAAATGAGTGGCAGGTTTCCAAAAGTAGAGCACTTTTCGACCTGAAATTTTTTCTAAATTTATTCAATAAAAAAGAAGATTAGCCGTAGCTGTTTTATGTCTCATTCCTCAAAACAATCAACTTCTCTAAAAAAAAAAAGGAAAAAAACAATTCACTTTTCAATTTTTTTCCAACGGTTTTTATGGATATACGTTACTAAATTAATTTACTCGTACTTATTTGTAGAGAATCCTACGACGTAAAAAAATTTTCCTCCAGAAATCATCAGTCACGAATTAATAATTCGTATTACAAAATAAAACGCGGCGGTGTTATCTAACTGCATAGTGCACTGCACAGTGCACACTGTACACACTTATAAGTAGGCGATTGATTGATTTATTCATTTTATATTTTAACGACGACTGATAATTTTATCTCACACACAGACTCGTGGTTTTTATGAAAGAGTATACTACGTACTCGTACGTTTTTATAAATACGACGATTAATGAAATTACTTTTTTTTCTACTTCTTTCGTCGTGATATTAGAAGACGCTCGTGCCCCTTTTTCAAGGTCATCATAGATGCATTGTATATGCATATAACACATTTCCTATACTATAACCCAGTTTTACTCGTTTTACGTTTTATTAATTTCAGAGGAGAGAAAAAAAGGACGCAGTGAGCCACCGGTTGCGTCGAGAGGAATGCTACGTTTCGAAATTTTACTGTGTATTTGAGCCTACCTTGGTTTTTTTGAGCTAGTTTAATGACGGTCGAAAAATCCAAAATCATTGAATTATTCGCATTTACAATATTTTTATTGATTTTTCAATTCTTTCGATGATTTTTTTTAATAAAAATTTAGCTGCGTTTCAAGCAGGTAATTATTTCAGACATTCATCTGGGTACACTTAATTTCAATCTAAACTTAGCTAGGTATTCATAAAGGGTGATTTTTGCATCATTGCTAATATTTTATCAACTTTCTTTCAATTTTCAATAACTTTTTATCATTTTGAATGAATTTTTGACTTTAAAGCGATTTTTGTTCATATTTTGAGTTTCAAGCTTGCAATTGACAAAGACAAAAACAGTGATGCAAAATTTTTTGTGAAATATTTCCAAGCTGGCGACTCAAAAATATGAACAAAAACTGCTTTAAATTTGTTAAAAATTTAATCAAAATGATGAAAAGTTTTGAAAATTGATAAAAAGTTGATGAAATATCATCAATGATGAAAAAATAAAATTTTTATGAATTCCTATGTAAATTTATACTAAAACTAAGTGTAAATGCCTGAAATAATTACTTGAAAAGTAGCTGAATTTGTCAATAAAAATCATCAAACGAATTGAAAAATCATAAATATAATATTGTTAGAAAATGAAAAAATGACGCGAAACATGAGAAAAAATCTTGAAATTATCAAAACTTTACTTACTCAAGTTGGCTTGAAGTTGACGAGATGTAGTGGAAGTTGCTTAAATATCTTTTAAAACGTGCTAATCTTTGAGAAGACTCTTGAAAGATTTAAAAAATTGTTAAAATCCAGGATATTTACAAAATTGGTCTAAAAATGTTTAAAAAATTCGTTATGGTTCCTTTCGTATAAAAATTTTAGTCATTTTCCTCAAACTAATGATACATGAAGTGAAGGGATAAATTTATTTTTATTTGGTGTATTTCTAAAAAAAAAAAAAAAGGTATTCCTGGTAGATAATTTTATCTGGCAATCGCACTGCTGAAAATGAATTGAGTCTGGTTGTCATAGACTGTGGATTTTTTCATGGTCGGAATCTTTCAATTGAACGCTGTTTAATTTTGTATGTATCTACAGGTATCTCTTTTCAATTTGAACAGGTTTAATTTTGTAATGTGATTATATTTTCAAGTTTTGTGGGAATCACTTCAAATCAGAGTATCGAGAAATGAACACGTTGCCTATATCTATCCAACTGAAGAAGAAAATCCTCGTTTGAAAAGAAATTAATACTTACATACATATAAATGTACTCACGGTATGCCAAGCTAAAGGGTAAAAACCTTCTTGCAATCAGTAAAACTGATAGCGTTTCATGTTTACTGAAGCTTCCGAAGAAGTTAAAGCCAACTGACGAAATGTTCAGAAAAAAAAGACATTTTTTTTGGCTCAGGTATTTGTTGTTTTATCAGACCATATGAACCAAAAAAAAAATTAAACAGAAAAATTTTGAAAATCTGAAATTTTTTTGAGTCTTGTTGAGGTATTTGACCATGATTTTTCGCCAAGATCCATCCAAAAAAATTATGTGCCTGAACCTATATTTAAATTTTCAAAAAATCCACTACGATGTTGGAGAATTTTGTACTTTATGAGGTGTTTTTTTGAATCACCTGGAGCATTCTAGCATGTACTTTCAGGTACATACTTAGATCGTGAAAAAAATTGGAAATCCTCATCAAATTTTATAGAGACCTTCATTTTGATTTGGAAGTCCTCTGAAAAATTTAAGCTCCGTAGGTGTTCCTCTGGAGGAGATAGGGGTCCTCAAAAAGAGATCATTTTCATAAAATTCCTGGTTTTTTCGTTCTTGCATCAATCCAAACTGTTTTGAAAAAAATTGTCAAAAATTCAGAAGTCTAAATCTTGATTACAAGCATACTTACCATCCTCCTTCCCAAATCTCAGTATGCCTCAAATTGAGCTATGAGCAGATGCAGGTTGATTTTATTTCGCGTTAGCATGAAAATGATTTGATTCCAAGGTTGAATTGGTATTTTTTCTATTTAATTCACAAAACATAGCGATAGAATACATTAAGATACAATGTATTTGTTCGCAGATGCAACATAGGATGCATCATGTAAATTCATTGCATGGTCTGCTGGTATCAAAGATACCTACGACATTAAAGTACGACAAGTATAGGTAGCTGATGGCGCGAAAACCTTTACAAGCACCCGATAAAACTAATTGCATTATTGAAACCTTGAATAAATAACCCATGCATATACACGAATCTAATTTAAGACGCTTATTAGAATTTTTTAACCTTGATGCAATTTGCACGTGTTGCAGTTTTTTTTATTTCTTCTCTTATTTCCAATTCGTACGTGTACTTACTCTATGCCCATGTCCATAACACATAGATAAAAGTAACGGTTGGGTTTATGAGTTTTTTTTTTTTAATTCGTTGTTTTGTTTACTTGTCCGCGGGACATTTGCATTTCCTCCTCGCGGTGTCATCGAATAATCTATTCCCTTTGTTTGTATTTTTTACGCGATTAAATTTTTAGAGCCAATTTTCAAAAGTAATTCGGATTTTCAAGGTTATCGTACGTGTTGACTGTTGAATTCGGTGTTCGATGTATCGATACGTTACATCGCGGCGTCGTCGTTGTTCATATATCCACTCATAGTGGATGCCAATTTCGTAATACCCATCATCGTCATGCCACCCGCCTCTAGGATAGTATTCAAAGACATCGATGAAATGCGCTATTATCGCCATTAATTGGACGAACGGTTTTATTGTGCAGCGTTGTTAATCGTATTCATGAGATGCATTTTGAAATTTATCGCACCGATGCGATGGAGGTTTTTTTCCTTCTTTTTGTTGATACGTACTCGATCGATCGTTTATTTGCAATTGACATTTGTGAGTCATTCGAGCAAGTTTTGCGTAAATTGTCGTACGAGGAAATGGAACGAGGGATGTAGGGAATAGATACGATTGCAATCTGTAATGCATTCTGCGAATTTACTTACGTAGGTATTCAAATTTTGAATTTTCTTCACCGGTTGAAAAAATTTAGTGGGTTTCGTCACAGGAAATTGTGTAATGTGCACTGTGCAGGGTTTCGATGTAGAGGAAATGTTTGTTCGAATTACTTTAGCTTGAGTGGGTTTTCTTTATTGATTGATGTCTTAATTTTCTGGCAGTGTTTTGTGGAATGCGCATCATTTGGGCCATATGTACTGAAATTTGTAACTGGACAATTTCTAGGTAAAGAATTGTTTTTTTTTTCAAATTGGGAAAGAAGGCTCTATACGAAAAGAACAACATTGATGAGAGGATTAAGGAAGACATTTTTTTTCTCGAAAAATGAGATGTTCAGCAAAAAGTTGATAGAAATGAACAATGAACGAAAAAGAATTACTTACTAATTTTAATTTCTATTTGAGCTTTTAACCTTGAATTTTTACTGTAGATTGATGCCTTCTTCCATAATTGCCAAAGAACTGCTTACATAGAAAGCTAGATTTTTATGCAGTAACGTAACGCCTGTCATTTGATTTTTGGTGAATTTTTAAAAATCGAATTGGGCCAAAAAATGGGAAAAAATCAGAATATAACCGAAGTGACCTAGAATGCTGTTTGATATAAACCTTATGTTAGACATGTGGAGTCAATTAGAAATGCTTGTAATCCGTTTTAATCAGTTCTAAAGCCTCTAGCAGATTTCTGTCTAAGTCAAAATTTCCACAAAATTTTACCTAATGAAGTGTTGGAAAAGCTTAAACTCACTCTATACTCTAATTTCAATATGCTGTGTGGACTGGGAATGGTTTCCAAGCCGTTCATTAAACCTTCATGCGAAATTTTGAAAATTTTTGTTTTCCAAAAAATGTTGAAAAATCTATCGAAATTAATATCTACAGCACGTATGCATGCGATTGGTGCTTATTAGCGATCCATTTTACCAATTGCACACCATTTTCATTGAAAATTTGAAAAATTCACTGCTCCTCTACTGTTTGAGTTGAAATTCAGTTTGCATCATAATTTCGGATTCCGAGTCGATTTCCGGTGGTTTCAAGCCACTTAGAAGCCTCTAGAAGCTTATCAGATTTTTCAAAATTTTTTTATTACCTATCAATTACTCACTTACCTACATATTAATTTGCTGGACAAAAAATATGTTTCTAAACTGACTGCAGCCGATTTTGAAAAAAAAGTTGTGCGATTGGTCAAGTGGGTCATTAACAAGCACCAATCCGCGAACATCTGTGCTAAAGTTGACTTTTCACAGATTTTATACAATTTTATAGAAAACTGGGATGTCCAAAATGTCACTTGTGATTCTAGAACGACTTGGAACCATCTCTACTCGACTCTGCATGTTGAAATGAGAGCACATAAATAAGTGAATTCTAGCTTTGCAACTTTATTTAGTAGGTAAAATTTTGTGGAAATTTCAACTTTTAAAAATCTGTCAAAGGTTCTAGAACTGCTCAGAATTTTTTGAAACCGTTTTCTTGGTCAATTTTATAGAATTTTGATTTAAATTTTTGTTCCAAATTTGGTTTTTAAAAATTCAGCTAGCCTCAGGTTCGCTGATGAAGTCTTTTTTCCATCATTTATTGTATTTTAAATAGGTATCTCTACAGGAGACCATAAATTGGAAAAAATTCATAGGTACCATTTTTTTCACATATTTTCTGTTTTTGAAAATTAAAAAATGATCCTATTGGCAGACATTTTTTGAAGAACCCTGGTGCTTGAAAGACTCAAAGTTATGGAACTGCAGAATGTTGCAAAGTTTCATAACATAACCTCGAGCCCTCAAGTTTTAGAGTCTCAGGGCCGAAAAATATTCGTAATTTTTCTTATTACTGATGCCATGCCATACCGTCGATTGAAGTGATTTTCAAAATGATTGAGAAAAAGTGAAAAATCAACAAAAAAATCATTTTTTTCACAAACAAAATGTGCAATCTGTATTGAAATTGCCACAAATACCACTAGAGTTTTTTAGTTGAAAAAAACTTTTAAATTGAGAGAAAAAAGTGTGAAAAGTGCAAGAATACTTATTTTGTAGACATTGATTATCTATTGCAAATTTCGTAAGAGTAAAAACCTCTTCTTCATTGAAATTTTCAAAATTTTTGCAGAACTACAATGAAAAATTTTTGATAATTTTTTTTTAGAATTCAAGTAGGTAGATATCAAAATGTTTATCTATTATGTACCTAAAAGTGTTGAATCCTTTTCGTGTTTTTAATAAATGAGAAATTTTAAATTAACTTGATTTCCCAATTTTGAGCTCCTGTTGTGGACTTGGGTACAAGTGGTCTTGAATTGAGCTACCAATGATTCTGGGAAATGTGAAGTCTCAAATTGCATTTTTTTTTGAGTAATTTCAGAAATTTTACGTTGCAATCTAAGGGATCTTCAGGTTGAAAAAAAAAACTTTTCCCCCCAAAAATTACCCAACTTTGAGACCCCTACAGCATTGTCTACTTGGTATTGCGAGCCCAAATTTTTTCAGGCGGGTTTTTAACTCAAAATGTACAAATCCTGTGAATTCACCTCGCAGTTAGGGGGTGTGTGTCAAGGTCATAAAACGCAGTGTGTTTTCCGAAAATGATTCAACTTTGAGATTACATAAATACCTTCGTCTTCTTCAGTCTTGGAGGGGAAGGGGGATTTTTTCTGGTTGTGAATTCATTCCAAATCCGTGATGCTTTTTTTTCGCGGTCCACCTTAAATGAAGTTTGTTATCTCAACTGACATGATTTACCTCCATATTTCCTTCATCGAGATGCTAGTATAAACTCACGAAAAAAATTACTTACTGAAAAATTACATACCTACTACTGTAGTATCCATTGGAATCGCATTTCTCGAATTTTCTAAATTGAACTGCGTCAAATGTTGATGCATTAAAATGAAATTTCAAATCACCAAATATTATTCCTATTTTGCTGTGGTCACTTTTTATCACTCGCCTTCTTCATCAACATCACTTAAATGATACCATATGGACTTGATCCACCTGCATTTTAGAGTACGTATTTGCACAACTACATAATTATTATTTCATGATTGCTCTTTAGTCTTTGCAGTCTGTTGGGTACTCGTACATTATCTAAGCTCCTACAAAAGAGTACTTTTGCTCTCATGGAGAAAGTTATACTTACTCGTACCCACACATAGAGGTCTATCCTACGTTTTCGATACACATAGACATTCGTCTGAAGATGTATATCGTCTTCAAACAACTTAGTCACGTCCGTCGACGTTGTATCACGACACGACGAGTCGACGAAGAAGCAACCCGCGACCGCGACTGGCATAATCACAGTCGCGCCATATCGTCTACCGCGTGGTTAACGTCGTCTCTTATTCAGTCGTCCACCAGACGACGACGAACGTTTTGAAGAAAAAAGGTAGATAGGCAGGAGCATTTCAGATTCGTGTTTCGATTTCATTACAACAAAACAATCGCAACAGGTACTATTTTTTACCTTTTTATATTGGAAAGGAAAGGATCGATTCATCTGTAGTCGTGTTTATCAGTTTTTGAACGGTTTCCTCGATCTGGATATGTATATTTTTTCGACGATCTTCGACGACCGACGTGTAGTGTAGAATTCTCGAGAGAATAATCCAAAATCTAGATCATGGATTCGATTAAGTTGTAGTGTAATTGGAGCCTGGTATCCTAGAAATCCTTGTTGGTTTGCAGTTGGTTCTTTTTCAGTGACTTCTTGATTTGATGTATTTCAAATACCTCGTACATGACCACTGTAAGCACGGTGATGGTAGTGACAGAATTGATCAAAAATTAACAAACTATAGTGCCTTCTCGTTCGATAAGGCTGAATAATGAAAAATACGTGATGTCGAATAGTTCTTAGGTTCTTACGTTAGGTCCAAACTGTCCGTCATAAAATTTACTCAAACAAGTATTTCGATGTACTATCAATTCATTTGGCCATTTTTCAAATTGCGGTGTTTTTTCTCTCAAAAGCTGTTCATAACACCTTCAAATTGCGAGTTGGGCAAAAAGTTGTGCTAAAGTGAGGTTATTGAAAATTTTTTTTTATTATTTTGGATAAGTACTGTTGTTACCTGTGTAAAACCTCAGACCTCAGCCCTCCCTTAAAAAAAAGTGAGTGAGTTTTTGAACCTCCCTGACTTATCGACTTTGAAATTCTGTACCATTTATAGTCCTGTACAACAGAGACTAAAAAAGTGATGGGTGGTATGAATAATTTCAATTTTTCGTACAATTTCACAGAAAACTTGACCATTACTCCGGCATTTCAACTAAATTGTCTTCATTCATTTTTTTGGTTTGATTTTTTCAAACACCCGTTGAAATAAGTGAAAAAAATATAAATTTAATATGTAAGGGTTTCATTGTTGAGAACGAATCTATAGATCTTATTTTTTTTCATACTATTTTCAATGATAGAACAGTGCTGTAAAATTGATGAGAAATTGAAATACACAATAATACACATAGATATTATGTATCCTATTTGCGGACCAAAAGTATGTAGTATTGAACTTCAAAGTTAGTACCTAGGTCAGGGAAGTTCTCAGAAACTCAAATCTCAAACCACGTATTTTCAAGGGGGTGGAGTGACCTGGGATTCAGCTCTGGTGAAAGAACTCAAAAATGGCGAAAAATTATGTCAGCTCGTTAGACGGATAGGGAGCTCAAAATTTTTCTGGGTAGTCTCCCACTCAGAGTAAACTTCTTCAGCAATGTTCGTCAAAATTCAGAACATGTTTTTTTTCACTACACCTGGGAGGTATTCCAATTGGCTGAACATTTTTTGAACCGTACAAAACTAGATAGATCGAAAAAGCATGCTTACAAAAATATATCATAGCCAAAATCAGTTGCTAAACTGCATTTTTTGTTTTTTGGTGAACTTTTGATCGTCAAATTTGGGCCAAAAGTACAAAAAAAAATCAAATGAAGCTTAAATTTGGTATACATCCTTTTTTTGACCTCTAAATCGATTGGAAACTGATCTGAACCACACTTTATGGTTTTTTTTTTTAGAATACTGGTATTCCCAAAAAGTCGCCGGAGGCTCCAGAACGGCTTGCATGGTAAGGGATGTATTTTTAAAATTTTCAATCATGAAGTCGCAGGGCGAAAATGAGGTTCCGAACTGGCAGACAGTGATTTTGGAAAAATAGTGTGTGATCGGTCAAGTAATTCTCTAATAAAGCACCAATCGCGAGCGTATGTGCTATAGATAATTTGGTCAAATTTTATGACATTTTTTGAAAAAAAAAACTGAAATTTTAAAAATATCGCTGCAGCTTTTAGAAGGGCTTGAAACCACCCTCAGTTGACTCAGTCTACGCTGAATTTCAACTGTACAGCTTCATTTGACGAAATTTTGGAAAATTCCCATTTTAAAATATCTATTGGAGGCTCCAGATCTGCTTAAAATGATTCGAAACTTTCTTCAATGCGTTCTGAGAGTCAAAAATAGGGTAAAAACCAAATTTCAGTGTTCTAGGTCAATTTGGTAAAATTGTGTTGCTTTTTTTTTTTGCAGTTTTAGCCCTTTGGATTCTCAAAAATTCACCGAAAATCTGAAAATGCACTCGAGGTTCTAAAATTTTGGCTGATGCTGTATTTTTGCATGCTCTTACGATTCAAAAAATTTTCTGCCTGTTGAAATTCCTCTCTTGTTGGAATACAGTTCATCTTAAATTGAATAGAAAATGACTATAATGAACGGTGTGTTTGTTGGCATTTCTGTACACACAATTCTGCCTTCAAGCTGAGAGGTTCTACGCTGAGTTTTGAGTCAGTATTCATTTCTGTAAATTCTTCAGCCTGTATCATGCGATTTTCGACCGAATAACAAATTTACTCCTTTACAGAATGAAATAATTTCATTGAGGAAATGATGAATTTGAAAACTGCAACTTGATGTTTCTGATTTCAATAGGTAATACAATATCATGGTGGATAATGGAAAACTTCTTACTTTTTTCCTCCCGTAAATCCCGTATAGGTCGGTTTTCGCTCTGTACCCGAAATGTGGTTTGTATTTGTACATATGTTTAAGAAATGTGAAATTGAAAACTTCACTAACTAAATGTTTCATGAGTACTACAGTTGGTATTTTTTCAAATTTTTTTCCAAGTGGGTTAATGGGTCATATTCAAAAACAAAAAACACTCAAAAATGCTTCTTTTCTATCACAGCACCACCAAGAAAAGCGATAACGTCAGTAACATAATTCTGCAATTCTGCACGGGGGCTTCCAAAAACAATAGAAAATTAAAAAACTTCTGGAAACCCCAATTTTGGGGCCATAAGCACCCCCTACCCCAATTTTGGGGCAAAAGAAGATTGACAATATGGGTATCGTTTTCATATGAATCGAACTCGCTGAACGCGAATATGATGTTTGATTTGAAGTTGGACCCTCCTAAGGGTCACACTGGAGGAGTGGGTGCCCAAGACTTGAATTTTTCGAGAACCCTAATCCCCCTTACAGTTTTCCATTATGAGCAGTGGTGATACTTCTATAAAAAATAAATTTACATGTCTAAATCATTAAAAAAATGTAATAATAAAAAAAATAACATGAAAAAGGAACTAATCATATCAACAAAAATTATCGAATAAAATCACACAGGTTACCATAAGTATAAAAAAAAATTAACAATAAATGAACACCTATCAAGTTTCCATGGTTCCATTTCCGGTTCTGATTTCATTCATAATTAGCTTCAAGGTGTTCTCAATTTTTTCAAACACAGCTGAATGTCTCTCTATTTCAGCATTATCATACTGCAAACAATCAAAAAATTAAATAAAAAGGTGACTTGCCATGAAAGCAGCAGGCATGCAGGTCTCACCAGGCATCCCAATGACAAGACATTTTTCAAAAAAAGGAATATCTTTACCAACACTTTTCACCAAAAAAAGTAAACAAAAGTGACCAAAAATTGTCAGATTTGCAAATACTTTTATTAGTATTCATGCACAAAAATTGAAAACAAGGGTGGGGAGGAGAAACATTCATAATGGATCATTGCAAGCCAAATCAGCGGATTTCTGCACGAGAGGTCTTCGATTTTTTTCAAAATCAAATCATGTTTATAGGTAATCAAACGATGATGATTTGATGAATAACGCAAACCGAACATTTTTTCAATTTTTTTTGCGGCGGAGCTGTAGGGTTTCAAAGTTCTCCGAAATGGTCGAAAATGGAAAATTTCAGTTGCAAATTGCTCGAGCTGTACGTGGTATAGAACTTTGAATTTTTCTTCAAATTGTAGTACTTGAGAATTGTCCGGCATATGACAATAGGAGTAATTGCACCCCCTGCCGATCCTCCGGGACAACTTTTTTCTTAAAGGGGACATCCTAAGGAACATTTTAAAGCCAACTTGCCCAAAAAAAAAAGTTGGCCTTATTTACAAAATGGCGGCCATTTTGATTGTCAGATCAGCTGAAATAGCAGATTTTGTGTTTCAACTTTCAACATAGGACTTGCACGAAATTTTTCAAACCTTACAAAGGTCGATCGAAAGACCATGCAAAAATTTATCACATGTCAACATTTTTAGTGCTAAACTGCGTTTTTCGATTTTTGGTGAATTTTTGAAAATCCAATTTAGACCAAAAATGAGGGAAAAAAATTAAAATTTTACCAAACTGACCAAGAAAGCTGAAATTTGGGATATACCCAATTTTCGAGATGCCAAATCGATTGGAAACGGTTTTCAGCCGTTTTGAGCAGTTCTGGAGCCTTCAGCAGATTTTTGAAACTTGAAATTCCCACAAAATTCTATCAGATTGGAGTTGTAAAGCTGATATTTATTTTCTACGAAGTACTGCAGGTGAATTTCAAGTCTTTTTGGAGCGTCCAGCAACTTTTTGAAAATTCTTGAAGCCTGCAGCAGATTTTTGAAACTTTAAATTTCGACAAAATTCCATCAAATGGAGATGAAAAGTTGAAATCTACTCTACACTCCAAATTTTAACACCCTCTGAAGACGACTTGCGGTGGGTTCAAGTTATTTTAGAGCCTCCAGCGACTTTTTTGAAAATTACTGAAACCTCCAGTAGATTTTTGAAACTTGAAATTTCCCAAAATTTCATCAAACTGAGATGGAGAGTCGAAATTCATTCTGCAAACTAATTTCAATACATGATGTACATATAATGAAAAACTTCTTTCTTCTTTCCTCTTATTTCTAAATTATCTATTTGAATCAAAATTGAATTAAATATGCCATACCATATTTTGTTCTGGCACAGGAAAATTAATTAGTCGATGGCATTTTTTCATGTTGATGGTGGCGGGTTAATGTCGCACCATCAGTGATGCCAAATTATAATACTTATTAAAATTTAAAAATGATATGAGGCAATGACATCACGATCGATACGTTTTTGAGGTACATATCACCTCGAGAGGTAATATGTACGACTCGATGATGATGATAAAGATTGAAGGATTGCTTATCTATAGATACGTCCGACGTCTGGAATTGCTAAAAGGGTTCCTCGTAAGTGCTCCTATTCTGCATGTAAGTAAGTTTATTTCGGAATCACAGTGAAAAGAACTCATTAACCTAGATGTTACACTTGACACCAGACTAGGTACCTATTCGGTAAACCCGATTTAGCCAAGTCTCAATACCTACAACAAACAATGGAATCGCGAAAATGACTATAAATAATTTTGAGGTTATCGTATCGTCTAGTCGGTGACTTGGTTTCATACCTGTCTCTTCCTATCATATACTATAGGCAAATTGACATGAATTTTTCGCATTGCGAACACCTGTTACTCGTACTTACTGGTGGTACGTAGGATTGTAGCTTTATAGCTGTCGATGTCGGGTCGTTGTAATCTTCGCGAGAAATGTATTGCAAGTGTACCTTCTAGGTACTGTGCAGTGTGCATGTAGATTTCGTAACAATTGCCACTTCATACGTCCACCTGATGAGGTAAACAACATTTTACTCGTATGTACTTCATACTCGTACATTCGCATACAAACTACGTACAAAACGAACGACTAGAAAGTTGATATTCGTATTCGAGCATTTGTATGTCTCGTTTGGGTTAATTGCAATGCATATTCACTTCGGAGTTCACACTGGTGGCTGTATATTAATACTACATAATACGCGATGTGTATTAAAAAAAAAAAGACTGCGTAGTAAGTTGGTACGTACGAGTATAAGAAAAGTATACAATGATGAGTCATATCACTAATATACTACAACCGAAGAGTGTAGGTAATTAAGTATTGGCTCGCGTTCGTGTATAGGTACGTGTTTGTAACTATTCAATGTACGAAGATGAACCATGTTTAACTCGATATATGTATATATTTTTAATTTCACTGTATCTTCGTCTCGAAAGAACTCACCGCCAACACGATTCTGCCAAAGATACCTATCTCAACTGATCGAACCTACCGAAAAAAAAACAGCCAGATTTAAGTATACAAATTAACTGGAAAATAATTTGTAGGCACACCAAAGTGTTAGATGAGGAGTCGGTGACGACGAACGAAAAAACGTTACGAGATAAAATACGCTAATTAAACGACAATTCCAGTTTATAACGGATTGTTCGAGCCGCGAGTTGAAGCGAAAAAAAATACACGTATAAGAGATAATTTATATGACAAAACGAGAAATGGGCTATTAACAGTCAGTGACCAGTTTGTATGCATAGGCTTGAACGATTCCTCGCCAGCCTCTCTCTCTCTCTCTCTCTCTGCTCGTATAGTAAATTCGTACCTCGACTCACAATCACACTCTTTAACTTCTTGAGTCGTAGAGTATCTCGTAAGTACACCTAGATTGTACCTATATGTATGATCGCCTCTCTAGGTCGCGTGAACTGCTTTCAAAAACAACCTCGAAGATGTTGGAAAACACATGTACTATATCAGTGACATGATCTAATGATTTGATAAAATGGCGATATAAAATAGAAAAAATAGCCGCCTTGAAATACGGTACGGGTACCTTTTTTTTTATTTTACTTCTTTCATTTTATTTATTTATTATTTCTACGCGGTTTTTTTGCCTCTCTCTCTCCCTATCTCTATGGCTCGGTGTTTTCAATATAGATCTGTATACTTATGCAAACTCTAGAGTGAGCACTCAAATATCCAGGGTCGCGGTGTGACCCTTCTCTGTGTGCCCTCACTGGAATAAGAAACGCCACACTGTTTAATACTGTGTTGGTGATTTGCCTTTGTTGTTTGCAAGTACCGCCATAGCAGCTATTAAGTATATGAAGATGAGATGAGCGACAAATTTTATTGGAAAAATGATGGCACATGATTTTCATTTTATCGATTTGAAGGTTGCTTTAAGCTGATACATATAATTTTGTATTTTGGAGCAATGTTTGTGCTATTCTTTGTAATCCCAATTTTACTCGTATCTTCTCTTCGTGGATAAGCAGTGATAATTTTTAGATTTGTACTCTTTACGATGTACTTGAGCTGGTGTACATACGTGTATTGGTTGAATTTTCTTGAACTTTCATGAATCTCAAGCAAAAGATTCGGATTCATGCAGAGAAACCGACTGATCCGAAATGAATATTTACTTCCTTACTTTTTTGCCTAATCTTGAAAATAACATACTGTAGCTTCGGATATTTAAAGGGTCAGCTACAAATTAAATGCATACGTACGTAATTAAGAAACATACAATATAAACACACAATGCAATATATTATGTATTGAAAACAAAACCTCACCACTCTTGTCCACAATTAAAACACATCTGCACGTTGTTCATTTTTGGGAACATTTTTATACCGGAATTTTGGTGACAACAGCATTTACCATCAAGCTAAAAACTTGATGATTTCTATGGTAAGGGGTTCCCAAAATGGTGCAGTAGGTATAATTTTTCAATTACATATAAAAATTTTTTTGAATGAATGAATGAATGAATGAATGAAAATTTTATTATTATTCGGTTCAGCGCAATTTAGCGCTATTCACGAACAGTGTTGCCAGGTTGGGCGATAAATCGCGAGTTGGGCGATTTGAACTTGCAGTTTTGCGGTCAAAAATTGTGCTTCGCGAATTGGGGGAATTGGGCGATTTGAGATTTTTTCGTGTTTTTTTAGTTTTTTATGATTTTGATGCTTTTTAAGGTATTTTTTTTTTGCATTTTCAATGCATTTATCACAAAAATTTTCACCCTCGCTTCGCTCGGGCTAAAATACCTTTCTTCTTTTTGTAAAATGGATCTTTATGGCCATATTTTATGAACGTTACCAAGAAATTGCTTGATTAGATGGTGAATTTTTCTCAAGTTTTTCTAGTAAACTAATAAAAATTTTGTAATTTTATAAAATGATAAATCAATACTTGTGGAGAATCTGAACCCAATCTCTCAGTTTAATTTTCAAAAATTCAATCTGTCTCCATTTGAGTTGGTTTGACTGAAATTTTGATTTCAAACACTCAAATTGCTTTATGGGCAATTTAAAACGCCCAAATTTGAGACTTGGCATCTCAGAAATTTGGTAGAATGGTTAAAAATGGTGATGAGGCGATTTTGGTCGATTTCAGGAGGAAAATCTTGCGATCCGTGCGCATACTTACCTGGCAACACTGTTCACGAATTTTACAAATAGGATTTTTTAAAACTTAAGAAAGAAAATAGTTGGGGCTAAGAAACCTAAAAGAAATTTTCAGGAAGTTTCAGTTTGAGTCTTGAAGGGTGATTTTGCCCGATATCGAAGAAGCAAGCAAGGGTGTTTTCAGATAACTTGTTCAGGTATTTTCCAGTTACAGTTTTCAGAAAGTCGTTGATCGTTTCAATTTTGAGCTCGTGTTGTATTTGAGTATTCCGACAAAACCACGAAGCGTTAGTGAAATATTGCCACGCAGTTTCAGTTTGGTTTTCGAAAACAAACAGCAAAAACACACCAACTCCATTGTCTTACCAAAATTATCCACCAAGGTTTTGAAAATAAACAGTACACTGCCATAGCGTTCCTCAACATTAAACAAGCTTACAACTCTATAATGGCTTTCCAGTCTCCTACAGAAATTGCAGAATACTCAAGTACCTCGTTACTTATTTGATATTATCAAATCGTTCTTATCAGACCATTACTACCAGATTCGCATAAACGATTCACTTTCAGACCTTAAACCTGAGGCATACCTCAAGGAGCTGTTCTAAGCCCTATGCTTTTCAACATCAACTGCAACGACATCACAACTTCATCAAATGCTAAAATTCTTCAATTTGCAGATGATACCTGCTTATGCACCCAAAGTACCTAATAATCTCTCCAGTGCAATCGACAAACTCAAACAAAGTATCAACACCAACCAAGTCCTGTCTAAAATCCTGGAAACTTGAACTCAATCCAAACAAAACAGTTACAAAAATCTTCACGCTGAGACATCGCTGCAACCCTGCCAGAAACATTAAGATAGAAAACACTACAAAAGAATGGAGTGATGATGCCATTAAATATCTTGGAGTATTCCTTGACAGACGACTCACATGTCACAAATGGCAATAATCCTTAAATTGTATATTTTTCCATTTATGACACCGAATAGCATCATGAATCAAAATCAACTCTTCTGCTTCTGAGACTGAGACATCTGATATTCCAAGATGAAAATATTGATCACCAGCATTTTTGAAACTAGAAGAGAAGACATCCTAAAATGAAATAAGTTTGAATTTTTAAAAAAATTATTGAAGAAAAACATGGCATGCAACTTCAGATAGTTATTCAAACTGCAAATGTTCAAAAGTGATTGGGTGATTGCTTTTGGGAGGATTAACTTTTTTTATTTTTAGCACATCTTTTTTTCTAGTTTCAAAAATGCTTGTTATCAATATTTTCATCTTGGAATATCAGATGTCTCAGAACCAGAAGGCTTGATTTTGATTTATAATGCTATTCAGTGTCATTAATGGAATAATAGCCTATGCAATTTAAGGTTTATTGCCATTTTTGTGACATGAATACTTTCTGAATGCGCAATTTCCAGCAAATTTTGAGTTCTAAACAGCAACCGACTTTACTCAGTTTGAAGCACTTCAAATTTTATCAGTCAGTTTGTCTCGTCAAACAGGTTACTTAGACAATTTTTGTAAAACTGAAGAAATGCTGTGTTCATTCGTTCTCAAAGAAATTCTTGAGGATTGGTAATGCTGTGTTAAAAACCATTAAACATAAACTACTTACTTGTTTCAGATTTGATTAATAAAATTAGTTGTCTCCTTAATATTTTTTAATGAATTGATCTGCTGATTACGCAATTTTTGTAAAACTGAAGAAATCCTGCGTTCGTTTGTTCTCAAAGAAATTCTTGAGGATTGGTGACGCTGCATTGAAAACCATTGAAAATATGTATTGTCCTTCCAACATAGCTTGACCGGAATTGTGTCATTTGTGTAAGCCGAATTCCAACAAATTTTTCCAATTTTTTTGGGTTCTCAAAATTTTTTAGAAAGTAAAAATTATTGGCTGCGCATTTTTTGCGTGTTTATATGGCTACCAAGTGCTGACGTCACAACATCCGTAGAAGGTTTGTTTACATTATTTTAGAGGGAAAGAAAGCAAAATTGGCTTAAGAAAAATCAGTTTTTCGAGCTTTTCTCAGAAACTACTGAAGTTAGAAGCTTCAAATAAACTTTATCAACTGGCTTATCTTCAATGTCTAAAAAACGTTTTATAAATTAATTTTTCTTGAAACTCAACTGGTTTTGAAAAAAACGACATACTTAAATGGAATTTTCCCGGCCATGTTAATTTTATGTTTGGTCCATGGTCCTATCTAATCGGACTACCTACTTACTTTTATCCCCCAAATTCAGGATTTCACATGTGACAGGTATTTGTGACGTCACACTTGGTAGCCCTATTTATGGCTGATTGACTGAAAAAAGATATTGAAAAAAAATCCGGATAAGTGCCATTCAAATTTGGGAAACCCTTCAATTATTTTCTTTTGGCTTTCATAAAATGCGATTGACACAATTCCGGTTAAGCTATGTTGGACGGACAATACTTATACTTATTTTATGAATCATTCAGAAATTCAAGTATTTTGCTTTGAAATTAGTCGAAGAAATTTTCCATTTGCAAGATTACTCAACAGAATTAACAACCCTGAACGAAATTAGTTGTAAAATGAAATATGGAAAGATAAAACTGAGTAGGTAGGTATCAAGAGTCGATGAAATATTCATTCGTTAGCATTTGGCAAATTGACATTTCGATTGTCTATTTTGTTTGAAAAAAATTTATTGATTTTGTTATCTGCTCAAGACACAATCCACCTAATACCTATCGATTAATGCATCGAATCTTTTACAACATCACCAACAACACCACTACTCACTTCTTCGCGCCATCATAACAAAGTCTCTCTTCCTTATCAACACTGTACAATATTTTGACGCGACTTAAAATCAGGTCAAACACGGACCTATAGCGCGCGATCAACATCTTAGCAAGGCGCGGCGACGCGGCGTGACGCGTGGCCCTCTCGTGTACCTAATAAAATATTAATTTTTTTCATTTCTATTTTCCAATCGTGTACCTCTTCTGCTATCACCGCAGAAAGTCCAAGTTTAAAACTGGTCGATGGTAAGTGGCGCCAAGAGGGCGCTGAACCCACCGGCACATCACGCCATCATCTTTAGCCCGAGCTGTGTGAGTTGTGTTCAACTGGTTGTACACTGTTTGCATTTCATTGGCTTGGTTATTCCTCCAGTGCACAAGTTATATCTGCGAGTATTATCTATCGCCTATATCCGACTATATTTTTTTTATTTCGGCGCACGAATAATTTTTTTCTTCTTCGTTTGGCCATATTCTTCACTATGAAACGAACGTGAGTTTGATTTAGGTTCATGTCCGACGACGACGATGTCCGTATATGCGATGATGATGATGATGATGATGATGAAGATGCCTGATAAAAAAACTCCGATGGCCAATGTTAATTGTTCTACGAGCTGTGCCATTTTAATATGCTAGAAGCCCCTTTTACTCTTCCTCAGCTGTGTTGTACTGCTGACCTAAGTGCTCTTTTGTCTTCTGCGCTAAAAAAATGTCGGTATTTGAGGTGAATTTTTGCGAACGCATTTCCTCCGAAATGATTACTACTTATATTATACGTGTCGTGTATGTAGGTGTATTATAAATTTCATTGCCCTAACAAATTTCTTCCTAAACCTACATATACTTGAATAGGTGTACAGTACACACAGGTGTGCAGTTTTCTATTCCAGCTACGATTAGGTATATCCTCTCTTGTCGACTTGTAGATAATAATACGCATGGATACGAGTTACCTATATATATATGTGCCTAGGCAAAGGTATGATACAGATAAGAGATAATCTAATTGTAATTACCTCTTTTCCGCCGGCTCGTTTTTATAAGCTTCATTAAAAGCACGCGAATAACAGAGTTGAAAATTGTTGCACACGTGTGTAATGTGTACAGGTAGGTATAGGTATACTGTTGTTTGTGGCACATACATACAGAGACCACTCTAGACCACTATTGTATTATGTACTACGATGAAGGCTCGAGCCGCGGCCGTTATAATTACCATATACTTATTATACGTTGTTGTATTCGTCGTCCTCTCCTATAGCATTATTATAATCATCGGTATATATTCTGGGCAAACGCCCGGTAATAAAATATCAAATATCAGTGCCCATTGTTCCAGATTAAAAAAAATTTCTCGACTAAGCGGAATCCGCAGTTGTAAAATTTTTTTCGTGCCGTGATTGTTGTAATTAGTGTTCGTTTTTTTTGTGCCTCACTTCGCTTTGCCTTCGTCATGATGTGATTATATGTATGGTAGCGAGATAAGATGGTGTCAAGTTGTACGGACACGTGCGTAAAGCGAGTCGTAAGTACGTTCTATTTTTTTTTTTTGCTATGCCATATGTTCTGTGTACGAGTACGAGTGAGCTGCTGAAGTTATGTTGGTTTGAGACCTCGAATATACGACGATGATGTATTTTTAGCGAATGACCAAGTCAGCAGAAATATTGCTCGATTAAGGTGCAAGCCTGCTTGGTGAACAAAGCGTAAGTGGTGGTGGTGGTGGTGGAGTAGGGTAGGTATGACTGTGATTTAAGGAGATGAGTGTTTTTTCGCGCTGCGAATTAATGAGCTTATTTCTATCGTGATTGATTATATTATACGAAACGGCAGCAATATTTTAGTTGTTGATACTTTCTGAAGTTCACTCCGTTTCCATTTACAACACAAGAGTTCATTTACGAAGTCTTCTTTCTGTGGCAACTGGCAATTCTTTGATTTTAATATCAAAACTTATTCCATCATCGCTGTCTTTCATGTATTAAGCAGCCATGTTATACGTATCTATTTCGCAGTGATATCGATATAATTATTTCAGGGTTATTCGGCAATCATCATAAAAAAATAGGCTTCTTGCCATTTTGGGGAGGGAGTACAGTAAGCATTGGTATTTTGATGAAAACCGTATCTTTTTTCGGCAATTTTGACAGTACAGTAAGACTTTCTAGAAATTTTGACCAAAAAAAAGCTTTTGCCAAATTTAAACGGAAGTCAAATTATTTTTTAAAAGTTAACGCGATCCAAAATTTCAGTTTTAAAAAATTTAACCTATTTAGCAGGTCCTAATATAATTTTGAACCAGGATATAAATTAGTACTTATACTGAGAGTGACCGCCAGCTGTCTGCCAATAGGATCTGATCCGTTTGAAAAGATTCTGAAACACATCTTGCTGTATCGACTTGGCAATCGCTTCTTCAATTTCCGCATTCAATCGATCACTAGTCGTTGGGTCAGGTTGTCTTTTTAACCCCCATAAAAAATAATCAGCATGATTTATATCAACGCTTCTGGGAGGCCAGCAAGTGGTCGAAATTATCCGGTGCTCAAAAAATTTGGTTAGGAAGAACATTGAGGAAGCTGTTTTGATTTTTGGTGAATAAAAATTCAAAATTTTACAAGATTGACCTAGAAAGCTAAAAAAAATTGGTATGCGTCTTATGTTCCATTCCCTCCTCATCCAATTGGAAACGTTTTCGAACCTTTTAAGTTAGTTCTAAAGCTTTCAGCAAATTTTTTAAAGTTGAGATTTCCTCAAAACTTAACCCAATGTACTTAGTTGGAAGGGTGAGGGTTACTTTATACCTCAATTTCAACATGCTGAGTCGATTGAAGGTGTTTGCAGACCTTTCTAGGGAGCCTCCAGCCATTTAGAAATTCCAAATTTTCAAAAAAAGACCATAAAAATTCTCTAAATTAGCTTGAGTATTTATTAACGCGATTCGTACTTGTTGCTGAGCCACTTGACCAATTACGTACATTTTTCCAGAATCGATTTTTGCAAGCTTCAAATCATGCATTTCTTCAGCGGTTTTTTGAGTGCAAATTTGAAAAACATGCAGTTCTGGACCGACGAAAACGGATCTTTGAAAATTAGAATGTAATCGGTCAAATGACTCGATAACAATTGAGTACTTTAGAGTCAAACCCAGAATTCTCCACTTTTCACCATTTTGAGAAAAACGCAAAAAACTGATGAAAGGTAGGAATCAGTAGTAGCAGGTTTCTGATCTCGCCTATATATAGTGCTTCGGGTAACAATCGAATTGACAAAAAAAAAAAATTTTTTCAAGTCTTTCCATAACAGTAATTCACGATACCATTTTGGAGAATTCTGGTTTTGACTCCAAGTCCGTAAAAAATATCGAAAATACACGAAAATGCATGATAAAATGAGGGATAATTCTAGATTCAAGTTTGTTGAAAGTATCTCAAGGTTGTTTATAGTCGACTAGAATGAAAAAAAAAATTTTTTTTGAAGTATTTTTTTCAAAGTTTGACTTGAACCCGGGACTTTGGACCCCCTAACCATCATGGTATCGAATGGGGTTAAATGTTGAATGGCAATTGATGCGTACCTACTAACTGTACCCAAAACGACCATAATCTCATTTCTGAAAATTTTGGACATTTTTCGGAATTTGACTCTGATCCGGTACTTTGGACCCCCCTGACTGCGTCATTGTGTCAGATAGATAAAAACGGAGAATGGCAATCGATGCGTACCTACTAACTGTACCCAAAACGATCATAACCTCATTTTTGAAAAATTTGGAGAATTCTGGGTTTGACTCTAAGGTACTCAATTGTATTAAAGGCCTTTATACGCGCTGAAGTTCATTTGGACAGTTTTTTGGCTCCTCTTGGAAATCTGAAATGTTCAAAATTTGGTTGAAATCTCCAGAACAGCTTGAAAATCACTTTCAAATTGACTCAGCTTGTTGAAATTAGGATTTGAAGTAAATTTTAGCTTTCCAACTTTAGTATGTAGAATTTTTTAAAATCTCAACTTGCAAAATTCTGCTAGAGACTCTTGAACTATTCAAAATAGTTTGAAACTGATTTTTATAGATTCGAGGGGGGGGGGTTGGAGGGTCGACAAAATGGTACAACCCAAATTTCAGTTTTCTGGCTCAATTTTGTAAAAATTTGATTTTTTTTGCATTTTTAGCCCGGCGAATTTAATGTTGAAAAATTCACCAAAAGTCAAAAAATGCGCCCCAGCACCTAAAATTTTAGCTTGTAGTGTATTTTCAAAGATGGTCTTTTGATTAGACTTTGCCCGACTCAGACATTTTTCCTACGGATGAGTACCTTCTTCACGAGGAAGGGTGAAGTGGAGTTTATGTTGACATTGTTGACTTTGCAAGGTGTCTGCCAGGTCATCAAAGTCATCCTTTTGACCAAAAATGAATTTCAATTAGATGATACTGAAAATTAGTCAAATATTCTCTAAATATTCAACAATGATAATTGTGAGAAATTATTGTTGAATTGAAATCCCATTTATTAGAAGTTACTTACTAGTATAAAGTGTTGAAAAAATGAGCATTACTGATGAAAGTTTTGCTACGTATTACCTATTTGCTATAAAATGAATATGAAATGATGGTTGAATTACCGGATTGGTCTACGACCAGTAGATTTCTATATTTCGAGTTTTTTTTTTTGGGATACTTTATATATTCGCTTTGTATGTGTACTATTCCCATTTCGCTTAGCGTGTAAGTATAGCCAAAATATTCATATAAAGAACATACTTGATGAATTGTTTCCGATATGGAATAGGAAAGATAAATAAACATTGGGTTGTGGGATATCTCAATTTTGAAAATTAGCTTGTTCAAAACGGGATCAATGTAGGTAAATCAGTATTTTGTGGTAGTTTTTAAATTTTTTGTATGGTTATTATCCTTCATAACCCCCGGAAGTAGCGACCTTTGGTGAGAAAATAATTCTTTATTTTTTATTTTTTCCATTTTAGAAAAACTCTGGCTGCGGTGGGCTCCTCTACCCCTCTATTTTCAAAAATTTTATAAAATACAAATTCACTGTGAAATTTTAAAATTTCAAGTTGTGGTATCTCTAAAAAGTCTCTGTTGAGTAAAAATAAACTCTCATGACGATTTTAGTCCCCTGCATTGAAAACTAAGTTGACCCCCTGAAATAGCTGTTAATGTAAAATACGAATTTTCAGCTATTCTAGGGGACCGACTTGGTTTTTCTAGGGATGAGGTTATTATTCTGATGAGAGTTCATTTTATTCAAAAAAGACTTTTTAAAAGTGTTGGAACTTGAAATTTTTGAATTTTAAACATTTTGCTTTGAAGTTGGATTTTTTCAAATTTTTGAAAATTGAGAGGCCCATCGCAGCCCGAATTTTTCAAAAATGAAGAAAATTAAAACACGGGAATTATTTTCTCACCAGAGGTCACAGGACCACCCTAATGGTTATAGCTTTCATGCAACTTCTATTTTAAATCGAATACAGCCGAGCTTTCACTTGAAAGCTCAATTTTAAAACTTTCGAAGTTGACTGATTTTGAATCGCCCATTCATTCTTTTTAGAATCAGTCAGGCGAATTTGCTCCAAATGAAACCAAGCTCCAAGAAATGAATTCGGCAAAATTGGAGATTTCGATTCTTTTTTCGGATTGGACTTGATTTTATTTTTCAGAGTTAAAGTTGAAGGGCAACTTTTTTTTGTCGTGAAAAATGCTGAACAGAGCACAATCATTAAAAATACTTCATTCAATAAATTTTACATTTAATTGCAAAATCGCCTTTGTTACCCATTTCCAAATCGTCTCTATTCTTCAATACAAAATTCTAGCACGCAATACGATCACAACACTCATGTACCTAGGTACTTTAATCCGTTAAAGAATAAGAAGAAGAAAGAGGAGGAGGTAAAAAAAAAACCTTTTCATTAAATTAGAATATTAAACGACGGTCGTTGATTTCTGTTCGCTTATCGCGCCTTTGTTCAATCTCTCCTAATTGTTTCTATGGAAGCAGTTCGAATCGAAGTCGAGAAGAAAGGCAAGGTAATAATAATAATTTAACAGCATTGTGTACCGTATTATCCATGCACACCTGTGCTTCGGGCGCTTACCTTTCCTCTTGTTGTGATGTACAAGTCGCAGTTACAGTCTGTGCGCTGATATGTATTAAAAAATAATAATAATAATAAATAATAAGATAGAGTGAGAAAGAGAGCGAATATATTGGAAATAAAGATGTAAAATCGTAAGTACGTTTTTTTTTTAATTACTCGCAATGTGCGACTATCGAGTCCATGGAGTGAAAAAACTTGTTTTTTAATTTTATTTTAAATTATTTAAATATTTCGAGTACCTAAAGGAATATTTGTGTAGTATGGTACTTGAAATGCTGCAAATTTTTCCAGTCGAGTTTTTTTCAAACAACTCAAAACAAGAAAATTTACTTACTTGATTTAAAGTTCGTTAACGTACAGGTGGCTGGTGGGCTTTTTGACATTTCGTTATGTGAGGCCTCATTTTTGTTGAAAATATACATTACATTCACCATACGTGTATTCTCGCAGCTGCATTTTTTATAAACCGAGATTCTGGGCTGCTCAAAGTGAAGGCACTGGTTCGCTACAAACATTCATGAAAAATTGTGTAGCTCTGCTTAAGATGGATTGCGAAAAATAAAATGTCTGAGGATGTTGACCAAATTTAGTGAAGCTCTTTATTTTGAGTTGAGAGTAACTCAGAATAAGTTTTGCTTCTGGAGACCTGCCCCCATGGACGGAAGATGTGTGTCCTCAAAGAGAGGGAAATCTTGTGAAAATCGTGGGTTTTCACACTCAAACTGTTTTTGGAAAAAATGGTAGGTATGTATTTGCGATTCAGCATCGACCCAGACCATTGCCACCAAGACTGATCTCAGGGTTCTACTCCGCAAATCGTTTGTTTTAGGATAAATTTAAGTTTTGAAAATGTTTTCTTCTCGAATATTACGCATCAATCATACCAAAACGTTGAAAAATATCGTTTCTGAAACTGAGAAATGACAATGCGGCAGAGTTTGATATGAAGTTAATCTAATCAAGCGTGAAAAACTTAAGAAATTACTTACCGATGAACGAATGTTTTTTAACTTTCTGTGGAATGCAATGGAATAAAACTTATGTAAGTAGATAGATTGAAAAGTGGTCTGAAAAAACCTCTATCTACCAGCATTCAACTACTGAAATTGATTTTTCAATTTTTGATAGATTTTTTGAAGTTTCTGTCTTACAGTATAGGATTGTTCCATTGAAAAAATGTTTCTGTTGCAACACTGTATGGATATCAGCAGCTCAAATTTTGACCGAATGGCGTGTGCTCGATACCTGATCGACTGATACTACAATTCTGAAATTTTGGTGAGAAAATGTAGTGATAAATGTAGTATACTTACCCGTGTTCGAAATTTCAGCTAAAGAAGGTCACATGGTGCAGAGATAAGGCAATTTTTTTAATTTAATGATTCTCCAATAAGACGGCATCAGATGTAAAATGTAAGCTTTGAAAAGTTTACAAAAATCAAAACATCAACCTCAGCACCTGAAAGTTGAGGAATGGCAGAGGTCCTTTTTCAAGTATTCCATGATACTCGTACAAGTAACTACCTAGTACCTAACCTACCCTATGAGCAAAAAGCAAAACTCCTCTTGCAATCTGAAAAACTTTCATATTAATTATTTTTAATGCGACATATTTCGGATTTTTCTCTAGGGAAAATATTAGGTACGTCTCATCCTAATTTTTCTCATTAGAATTGCAATTTTGGATCCTAGAAAGAGCAGGGCCTACCTCCAGTCTCTCGTTTAGTTCGGCTGGGTCTTATTCCAGTTTTGAGCTAAGTAAGCTGCGAAGTTACTTATGCTAATTCCATTCCTTAGCCTCCAGAAAAGTCAAAATGAGACTGTTTTTGAGTCGAGTGGCTGTGTGGACATATCCAACTAAATGAGAAAGTTTAATTAAGCTCTCTGTATTCCGGACCGGGAATCGAAGAAAACGGTCATGGTCAAGAATCAGTTACCAAATAGAACTTCAAAAAATGACTCGTTTCATCGTTCATGTTCAAAGTCGTACTTTTTGTACGTATTATTACTTAGGTACTTAATTGCTTGTCCCTTTTTAAACCTTCAAAATCTAAAAGGTGACTCATTGACTCAAACAAATTGCTAGATAATAAATTAAATTTTATTACTATTATTAAATTAATCAAAAATGCTAAGTTACTCCATCTAATTTAATTTTTCAAAAAATATTATTAGTGCTTTATTAAACCAAAATTTATTGTGTTGTATAAGTATAAGCACTTTTAAATAAATTTATTTTTCTTCTTCTTGTCTCTTTGTTTTTGTACGGAATAAACTGAGTTGTTCATTTTCAATCGGAAATCTTTTGAAAATCAATTTTTTTCAACCAATCAATCTTTTGACTTTAGATTTTGATCATTATAAGTGTAATCGATATTTTCAAATCGGGTTTCGTTTAGAAAAAATTGACCGAAGAAGTTACGTTTAAATATTTTTCTTTCTAAAATCGATGTTTTCGATCGACAATTTTTGATTTTCAATTACGATACACTGCAGTTGATATCAGTTGAGCTTCATTTTACCAATAAAAAACTGCAATCAACAGATTTTGCAAGTAGATATGTTATACTAACTCATTGTAATTCAAGGCCTATTATTTTTTTGAATTCAATCTCACTGTGGGCAAAATTAACTATCTTTCATTTTAATGTATAAAAATTGAAACTTTTGACGTTTGAAGAAAAAAATTGAAAGGTGACCAGCAAGCATATATACATGAAGCAAAACCTCTCTTGTAATCAGTGAATTGGCAATGGCGTGTTCTTCAATTCATCTTCATTAGCATTGGCGTGGCTGAGTGTGAACGTTTTTTGAATCTTTTTTCCATCGGTTACCCTATTTTGATCACTTTGGCCTTCTTCAATTCTAGTACATATTTTCTTTTCAGTTTTTAAAATATCATCATGATCTTCCTCACCAACTCCCACCGTCCCAATTGATCCACATCAATCCCATTCTTCGCTCCGGAAGCATTAATGTCAATATCAACAATCTTCGATTCAACATCTCAATTGCAACTACACTCAGTACTTATTAGCGAATTGTTTGACTTTCCTTTCACCCATGGGTAGATAGCCTATACCTGTCCAATGTCCATCGAGCATATATGCTCTGGTCTTTGGTCGAAGACACCACGTACCTATCTGTTGGCCATAGACCTCTGCGCACAGGGACCATTG
Source organism: Planococcus citri (assembly GCF_950023065.1). Taxonomy (NCBI): domain Eukaryota; kingdom Metazoa; phylum Arthropoda; class Insecta; order Hemiptera; family Pseudococcidae; genus Planococcus; species Planococcus citri. Next base: position 56,381,612 of record NC_088679.1, read on the forward strand.
ATTTATCTACAAGCTCGCCTGCTCTACGCTAGCCATGCTAAACCGTATCGTTACGCGCCATTCATCAATAAAATGATGGTCGTAGTCGTGCTGTACTAATGGGTAATAATCGTTTAAACCGTACCGAAACTAGCATCGCACCAGTCCTGCACCTTCATCGTCGTCATACACAACAAACAATCAATTCGGATGAAAATTTTTGTATGTGCCCGCCACAAATACTCGTACATAGGTATCGGGCCCTAGGCACTCAGACCGAGTATTCTGGTACACCCGCGAAGCACGTATCGTGCCATATATATAAATTACACAGTGTTAGTATGTGCTTACCGTATCGAACGCAACAGACTCCCCATTGAGCGCCAAAAAATTATTGAATCGTAACATATACACCTAATACCTATTACCTAGCCTTAAAAACAGCCACAAGTAGAGGCGGAGAGCACACAGAGAGAAAGAGAGAGAGAAAACGAACCATGCATGGCTCATTTGTCACCGATTTGCGTCATTTTAACACGGTCCAGGTATCTTATTGTGTACAGGTGTCTACTTGAATAGGATATTTTTTTTCATTTCCAAAAAAAAAAAAAGAATAAAAAAAGGCATATTGTTTAGGTACATATACCTATACCTACGTATTGTGGATAAGGCATATAACGCTCGTACATTTAATGACTTTTATATTTATATAGAAATTTTCTGTATCGAAGATTCATAATAATATGGTAGGTACGTACTTGTATACTCGATAATACGGTCGATCGGAGGTACTGCGATGTCCATTAGAAGTACAAAATACTATACGTACTTGTAATATCTTATTTATAGCTTATCGATTCGATTTCGGTGTTTTATTGTAGGAAAAAAAATAAAAAAAGGTGAGCCAAAAGGACAATACAGTTCGAGTTGGTTGTTCTAAGGTACCTCTGCCTATCTACGGAGACGATATTTGGCTTTTTCATCGGCCTATTGTAGTTAGTACAGGGGATGAGGGGTACCATAAACCACGTATATGTAGGTGCAAAGTGAATAATTGCCATTGCCTCGCTAGATCCGTTTGTATTCTTTTCTTCTTCACGCTCTGCCGTGATTTTTTTTTCTTCTTTCTCGGGGCATTTAGGTGCACGACTGTCGTTGTTGTGTTTTTTTTTTTTTGGCCTGTAATTATTGTACATTCATAGGTTGATTATCAATACGATGGTTATTAACGGACGCAGGGACGAGTTAGAGATGTGTGTAGCTATTGATTTTCATAGGTATATATGTACCGGAACGTAGGTAAGGTATACTCGACTGGATCATTGTTAAGAGTAGAAAAAAAAGAGTTGTTTTTTCTTCTCCATTGGTGTTTTGTTAGCGAGCTTAGTTATGTCATAAATGTAATTCATCTGTCATTTGTATTTTAAGCTTTTTAAACTGCATAATGGACAATGCGTGAGCATCGTTATCAGTTTATAAAGTCTTTGTTCGTATGTATTGTGTACCGGAGAAGCGTATTGGTTATTTATCAAGTGCCCCCAATCCCCAAGATGTGATTATTTTCGATCCGTCGTATGATGGATTTGTGTACGGTGAGCGAGGAGTTAATCTGTAAACTAGTATTATTGTTTATGTGTATAGTATATATGTACTCGTTGTGTAATTGTGTAGAAGATTGGGATGCTAGGAGTATATGAGGAGAGGTATATCGACTATCGAGTCATCGAGTGTTGGAAATTGACCATTGATGGGATTGTTTGGTGGAGATGCTGCTTTAAAATGATTTTTATATTAAATTAGGAAGCAGCATTGATCCATGCGCTGATTTATCTTCATCCTTCTTTTTGGGCAATGGCTCATATAGGGTTTCGAGAAGTCAAACAAGAGGAATTCTTCCATTTGAAATCGCGTACGACAAACTACGTAAATAATCACGCAGAAAAACAATCTTCTTATTATTATTTCGAGGAAAAAATATTAAAAAAAAATAAATTAAAATAAACAATCAAAAATAATGCGTTTTAAAATAAAATTGAGAACAAATAGAAAAATTAAAATTCCTAATTGAAGACGATAACATTTCCAACATTCTGGTGGTATCCATATCATGAAACAGCTAAGCTAAGTGCCCACCTCCACTGAAAATTACAAGTAATTTACTAATTTTGGCTCAACGTTGACTGAGATAAAATTCGCGAATAAAAATACTGGATAAAATTATTTAAACAGGAAAATGAAAACATTTTGTCATTTTTTTACCAATCGATAGAGAATTTGAAGGGTTCAATTCCAAGTCGGCCTAAGTCCATTTTTTCCGTTTCGAGAAAAACACAAATAAGTGTTTTTCTCGCCCTTCCGCTTCAATAATAAATGATGTGATTATATGGTTGTGAAGCTTGATCTTTCTGCTTTAAAGTACGGTATTGGTATTTTTTTAATTTTGCGTATTTTCAGCTCCAGAGCACGTCAAAGAGTCAGAAAAAGTGGACTTAGGCCACTTTGGAATTATCTGATGTTAAAAATTTTGAAAAAGAGCTGAAAAAATGCGTTTTTTCAAAAAAAAATTCACAAATCATTAATTTAATACATTTCTGAAACAATTTCATTCAAAGCACCTATTTGTACATACCATAATGAATAATACATGTGAAAACGCCTTCACTCGAAAATCATTGAAAAACTTCTGAAAAACCACACTTGTATACAAATATTTGTAAAAAATGTATGATTTAGGCCACTTTGGAATAATCAGCTTTTTTTTCGAGCCGGCAAAACAGCGCTACTGAGCGAAAAAAGTAACGCCAGGGGTTGGGACAAGGTGGTAAAGGTGTTAACCGACCTGTACCACCAGATGGCGCTGCTAACTCAAAAATGATAAAAATGGACTTAGGCCGACTTGGAATTGAACCCTTCATTTCGTTCTTCATAAAAATTCATCTAATGAAATTTTCACTCACAAGAAGTGACAATGAAAAATTTGACATGAGAATCTATATCTGATCCTGATGGAGCAACTACAATACCTATGTGCGAGTGCAGTTTTTTCTGTAGTAAAGTAAAAACTTTCCAACAACTACCAAGTTGTCAATTATTATACAATGCTGTATTCCTCAAGTATCAATTGTTCACTAGCAGTAGCAGAATTAGTAAATTTAATTACCAGACCATCTAATTGACAATCAAATCATTAAACAATTCAAATTTTACAAGTAAAATTTATTATGAACTTGAAAGAATAAATAAAAATTTTAAAATATTTATTCTATAACATCATAGAACTATACACATAGGTACAATAAAAATGATACAAGTAAATAACAGTAGGTAAGGTACAGGTACATGAAAAGGAAAAATATTGTGAACACTTCATTTTACATTGAACAATAATATTACATCAAAAAAAAATTGATTCAGCAAATTCTTTATCTTCACGTTGTCTCATTATTTCTGTCAAACGATAGGTAGAAAATAATTCCCATGCCGGATTTGTATCACTTATGAGAATGTGTAATTCATTTGTCGGTATATTTTTATAAAGAGGTACATCTAATACAGGATGTAATTGATTATAGTCGCCAAAAGTAATAACACTAATACCACCAAAATATTTATCATTATCAAAAATTTGAGGTAAGCGTTGATCAACACGATTAAACATACGAGCTCCTACCATGCTAATTTCATCTATTGAAATAAATTTCAAATTGGACAATTTCGAATACAATGTATTTTTAACGCTAGAAGTTAAAGGAAGTAATGCTCCACCATACTGATTTACAGGTATCTTGAATGCACTGTGTATAGTTATACCACCAATATTATGACTTGCTTTTCCGGTTGGTCCACATAACATTACATATGTAAATTCTGTACTGCTATTAGGTTGCTGATAATAGTAGCGTAATAATGTTTGATATAATGACTTTAAAAGAACTGATTTCCCAACTCCTGCGCCACCAAGTATCATCGTGTAAATAGGTAGATTTTTTTCCATTTTAATCCAGTGTAAAATCTGTAAGATAGGTTTAAACTGTCCACTGTTTAAACATGTCATTAATTTTGTGTATTCATCATCATTGATTAAATAAGGTAAGCGCCATACTACAGGTGAATCTTTATTACAAGTTGTGTAGCCTAAATCTACAGCAACATCTCCTTCATTAAGCCTATTATTGAAAACTTCATATCAAGCTCGAACACAAAATAATTACAAAGAACAAACTATAATGGTTATTGATTACAAAAACATACCATAATATTTCATCTTACTTGTAAAATAATATTAACATTAATAAAATCAGCCAGAAATCATAGTTTTGCCAATTTCTTGATCATCGGATTTTAATTTTAAGAAACGTAATGTTTTTTAAAAATAAAGGACTACACTAAGTCGAAATTTTTAAAATTAAAAAGAAAAAAATAGTCAACATTACAGACAAGGAATTGAAATTGAATGCAGATAATGAATTTTCAAACAACCATATATCTTCTGAAGGTAATAATTATTTTTTGAATTCAATTTTGTAGAAATCTATCATCTTTCTACCTACTTGTAGGTACATAGAACTGAAATTGTAAGTAAATTAATTAGAAAAATCAATTTTTGAATTGATGGTAAATGTCTGTGGTGTGATTGTGTTGATCATGCTATCAAGATTTGTTGAAGAAACTTTGAAAGCATACTTAAAGCATTAAAGCAGCCAATTAGCAACAGGTAAATGCAAAACCTCTCTTGCAACCAGTCATTGAGTTTATTCATAATTTCTTGTTTCATTTCTATGTTTGTAATTTTAGAATTGGTAGATAGTTCCTTTTCCAAGATTCTTTGGTATGCCAAAAACACAAAAATAATGATTTTTAATGTTATTATCACGAAATACATCTTCCATAGCCTCAAGTAAAGCAGCATCATCATCATTCATTGTGATGAGATATCTTCAAATCATGGGCATTTTTTTTCCAAGTTGGAAAAGGTTTATTGCAAAACCACCTTTGAAATATAATTTATGATAAACCGTGCAACTGGATATCCTTTGCCGAATTCATCTGGGACTATAAAATTTATCAATGTGAAATCATAATCATTTGTATTATGAGTCCCATCAATGCACAAAAAACAAGCAGCCACTTCCATTGATTTCGTTGTTTGCCTTGGTTTTTGTATTCTTATGTAATATGTATTACGCTTGGAGTATCTGAAACGTGATTGAATTCGAAAGTTGATAATACATATGTAAACAATCATGCAACCGAATAAAACTTCAAATTTTTGAAAAAATTGGCGGACAACGATTTGTAATACATGCTTTACAATTTAATTCTGCCAAGACTGTCTGTCTGTTGATTAGCAATAGCTTTCCAATATTTTGATTTTGCAATGCCGCAGGTGATAATGCATTCAGTGCTTCTGCAACATATAAGCAATAACTCATCTTTGTGTGACTGAACCTCTGATGATATACTGCTCCAGGATCTTTCAGGTGCCTATATTATTATTTTGAACGTTGTACCTCATGTCTCCAGTCGCGCAGTCGCTGAAACTTAATGAAATGATTTGAATTTAACCATTTGGTGGTTCTATAGGTACCTATATTGGGGAAACAAATTGCATTAAAGAGTGTAATAGGGTACCCTGCCCAATTGACTGAATCACAAAAAAATTGAGCTTTCGCAAAGAAACATCATTTTGAAAAATGGAAGTTTTGAAAAAGCTCAAATCCTTAATTTCCAACAAAACAAATGAATATACAAGATTGAAAATGTTTTTCAAAAATAATTCAACAATCTGAGAAAAAAAACAATCAAGTAGTCAAAATCACGTATTGAAAATATTTTTAAAAAATTATTAGAAAAAAAATCATAATCACCAATAACGATAGTAAAAAAGGTCATCTGGCAGTTCCGAGTTAAGCAATGGAAGAGATGCCTTCGACCAAAAATTTTAGAAAAAAAAAACAAAAATCTAGGCCACCCTTACAAGAGGATTTTTTACCAATAAGTCAAAAGCTCTTGTCGAAAATCTGACTGAATAATATGACACAAAATTTGGCAAAATTGCGAGCGAATAAAAACATTTTTGCTTTGAAGCACGAGATGTAGCATACAGCTTTCTTTCATTTTGAAAAAAAAACAAGAACTGGCAGATGGATTTGGAATTTTTCTGACTATTTTCCCTGTTTCTCTTTACGCTTGTCTTTATTTTCCAACAGCTGATTAAGTGGTCAAATACTTTTTTTTTTCAAAATGAAAAAAAGTTCTACGCTACGCAATACATCTTGTGCTTCAAAGCAAAACTGTTTTCATTATTAGTTGCCCTCACTGCAAAGCTCGCGATTTTGCTAAATTTTGTGCCTGATTTCCGACAAGATTTTACGACTTGATAATAAATCCTCTCTTTGCGGCCTAGATTTTTGTTTATTTCATTTTTTGGTCAAATGCATTTCTTTTACCAAGCTTTTATTTTTGCCCAACTTTTGGGAACTGCCGACTAGTGTTTATTTCTTACGCGTAAGTTGTTGGATTATTTTTGAATAAAGTTCACAATTTATATTCATATTTTGTTTTGTTAGAAATTAAGGATTTGAGCTGTGACCAAACTTAATTGATTTCCCAAAATGATTTTTCTTTGAAAGCTAAACTCCCTGTTGAACTCTTCGAAGGCATTTGTTTTTCCAACATGGGAACCTAGACAACCTCCAAAGGGTTGATTTTCCCTCAAAATTTTCTTTTTCCCTCTGCCTGTTCCTGAGATCTTATAAAATTTTTACTGATGGAATGCCCACATCCAAAGAGACTTTAATTGATGTCGCAGTACTTTTAGGAATTCTATGCCACTTCGTAATTTCAAAACAAGGTGTCATGAAAATGTAGTTTTATGCATGTAACTTCCACTTTACCATCCGAATTATCAATTTGAACTTTAATTTTAGCCGGACAAATGAAGGAAGGTAGTACCTTACCCGATCTTTCAAGTTGTTGATTCTATGGTCCCTTTTCATATGTAGAATCATTTGTGAATGTTTTGTGAATCTAGATGTGCATGAATTTTGCATACACTTTGTACCACTCCTTTCTGATAGGTTACATTTTTTCCATGTTTAATGTAATAAGAGGATTTGTTCATGATAACTGATATTGCATGAATTATTATAGGTACAGTGGTACACTGCTTAGAAAATGACTTACTTACCAGATTTGTTTTAATTTTTTGAAGTTTTTCAAATGCACTATGCAGAATAATTGTGTTCAGACTGTATAGGCATCGACTCGAGTAGTTTTTGGCAGGTTTTTGAATACCTCTTGCTGACCAGCTGATACAGAATATGAAACATTTGAGAGAAACTTATTAAAAATATGAAAAAACTAAATTTTAAGTAGAAAAATCACATCACACCTGACCGTAAAGAATATTAAAAAAATGTAAAATTAGTTATTAAAATAATGTAAAAAATATTTCGTTCATTATAATTCATTTTTCAAAATAATCGGTGATACTCTCGTGGAGGAAGGGTGGAAAAACAGTGAAATTTCAAGTTTTCACCAATGTGTCAATCAATTTGCTGGGTTCTGTACACATTAAAAAACGCACTTACCTGTAGCTAACTTGAATTACTTAATGTACAAAAATTGCCAACACAAAATACTTACAGATACAACAACAATCTTAACTTCTCAGTTCCAGATAACTAGACATCTGGTACCTAATTGATACTGTCTGATTGTCTACCAAAACAATAGTAGTCTGTTCCTTCTTTCCTTTCAATCTTCAAATAAACCTTTCAGAAATGCGACCTGCTCACAGTTATCTCAAATCTGCCATAGCTACAATACTTAGCTTCAGCTGCCGATGTATGTACACAATTTTGTTTTCTGCTTTCCATGCGATTGTATTGTCTTGGAATTTTTAATAAATATCCAACAGTTTTCCCCATCTTTTCAGCCTGATGTGAAACATACTACATCCGAACTACGTTCTTTATCATATACTGTACAGTTTGGTCTGTTTTGTCTCAAATACACCCTTTGGGGAAAAAAACTTACCTATCGTCAGTCGGTGCTTTTGCATGTAACTTAGGCCTACATAATATCCCTTTTCCTTCGCGTTGGTTTCTTTCTTCCATGGTATCGTTTAGTTCATCAGTTCCGTTTGAATAATGACAATTTTTTGCCATTAAAACAGCCCTGCTTTTCTGGGCTATCTTGATTTTGACATGGAATAATTTGTAGCAATACAGATATCTGATACTTTACAATCCAAAATTTTAGGGGCTAAAGTGAATTTTTTGGTGATTTTTTTTAAAATTCATATTTGTGTGAAAAATGGGATGAAATCAACATTTTACGATCTAGAAAGCTAAAAATCGTTACCACCATAATTTATTATTTTAAAATTTTCAAATTGATTGAAAATGGGTTCGAATCGTTTTGAGCTGTTGCGGGGGTCTCCAATAGATTTATGTAAATTGAAATTTCCAAGTAATCACCCAATGTCAAATAGAAAACTGAAATTTATTTCAAACCATACTTGCAACATGTTGAGTCGATCTGTAGCCTCCAGCCATATTTAGAAAATTGCTCGAAATTCCAAATTTTCAAAAGGTGCCACAAAACCGTCCCAATTAACTTCTACACCTAAAAATACGACTGGTGTTTATGTTAGTAACCCATTTCATCGATTAATTACATTTAATTTCTTCACCATGTATTTTTCTATCGATTTCATGATTGGTTTGACAAAATATAGATACACGATTCTGAATTGTCAAAAACCGATTTTGGAAAAATGGTGTGTAATGTCTAATGTAAATCTTCAATTGCGACTCTGAAAAGTACCAATCACGAGAATACGTGCTAAAATTGATTTGGATAGTTTTTATGGAACCTTTTGAGAATCTGTAATTTTCAAAACGTGGCTAAAGGCTCCAGAATGGTTTGAAACCACCTTGGAACGATTCAACATACTTGAATTTATGATTTAAAGTACCTAAATTGTAATTTTTCAGCTTCATTATGGGTAAAATTTTGTGAAAATTTCTACTTTCAACAATTTACCTACTGAAACCGTCAGTACTGCTCAAAATGTTTTGAAAAAGTTTCTACTAATTGAATTCGATCCGAGGAGTCGAAAATATGGTGCACATCAAATTCCAAATTTCAGCTTTCTAAGTCAATTTAGTGACATTTTGATTCCTTCCCAACTGACAGTAAAAAGGTGCTTTACATCTTCTTCATTCATGTCAAAAGTCCAGATAACTCTCAGTATCCATCTGATGAATTACCTATGTACCTAAAACATACATCAAAAATTTATCAAAAGTCAAAAAATCAATCACTCCTTACTTACCCATAATTGCAGCATAGATAGCAATTTTACTTCTCAACATAGGTAATTTTCTCGAAAAGGCAGCTTTTCGTCAAGATTGTTACCAACAAGATGAACAAACCGCCCTCCTCATAAGTGCTAATTAACCCAATACACAGCACGAGCAAGCTAATAGGTTCGCATTAAATCGCCATCAAGTTTTAATTTTTTTTAACCTCAGTCCCTATACCTATACGTCCGTGTTGATCGTGCTCGCGTCTAGGCATAGGTTTAAGTACAGCAGCAATGAGTTTTCAGTTTTTCGATTTATGTAGTTTATCTACTCTTACCTACCTATAGTGAAGACGAGAGGGAATTTAACGAAAATGACTATTAGCCTCAATTATATGGTTATTGCTGGACTTGGGTTTGAACTTTTTCCAGTTATTATTCAGAAAGAAGATAAATTAACGTCATTTTCTCACTTGGTATTATTGTGAAGAGCAGGTGTCGACGTATTTACCTTCTTTTACGCGTTATTGTTGGTGGCGTGACGAATATAACAGATTTTGTACCTATATATTCCGTACTTCTCTCTGTACGTAAGTATAAGACATTAGAGAGACTTTTCATATGGAGTGGTTCACAGTTTTGGTACAAAAAGAGCACTGAGAGTAGAGTGTGTGGATGTCTGGAGTTCAATTTTAAAGATAATGTTGAATTTCATCACCTACTTAGGTAGGTATGTGATTTGTACTTTGGAAATCAGAAAACAATTTTTGAGAATTTTTTACCTGATTGAATGATTACTTTTCATTGTTGAAATCATAGTACCTAAGTCTGTTAGATTCTTGTTAATGTCTTTCGGGCAGCAAACTTATTGTAGCCCTTCTGTGCTCATTCAAAAAAAATATATATATATCAGATGAAACTTACCTCAATTTTGTCTTGCTCAGTATCAATCATCAGCCGAGGTTCCTGAATTATTGTCAATTTTTTTTCCAAATATGTAAAAGAAAAGAAAACAAGCAATTGTGTGTTCAAATATTAAAATTTTTCTTTCAACTTTTGAAGCCTCTAGCTCCTTCTATATTTTTTTATCTGCTGCTTTGGCAAGTAGGTAATCACCTTTCATCTCTTTTTGAAGGTTCTTGGTTATGTAAAAATTGATTTTCCACCTCACAGTCAGTTATTTTTATATGAACTGGAAGTGCTGAAGTTTTGAAAATTTAAAATTTCAATTTCATAATTCAACTTCAAATAATAATCCTTCTTGTTCAATGCCTTTTAACTTTCCATAATTTATCCATCTCTGATAATGTACGTACAATGCTCTTATTTGTATTATTTCACAGACCTTTTCAATGCAGCCTCTGATAGAATCAAACTAATTACCTTTTTTTTCTATCTTTATCAAGTTTTAATTCATTTAGAGATTTTACTAATTGAGTATGTATTTGAAGTTATCATTCCGCATGACTGATTTTCAAACAGTGCTTATATTGAAATATTCTAATAATTGAATCATTTACTGCACTATAGGTACCTACATTGATGTAAACTCGTGATTTTCATCTAGTCTCATACGTGTCTTGTTAATGATCGTCCATGTGATATCAAGAGGGCAGATATAATTATTGCCTTTGGGTATCTAAAAGATTAAGGTTTAGTTCATTATATCATTTGTTGAAAATTATGGAAACTTGGTCCACTGCACTGCGCATTAACAAAAATGACATTTCTCAAAGCTGAAATTTCAAAATTTTGCCCAAAAATTCTATACAACTTCTGGAAAACTTGGGGCCAAATGTGGAAACGATCGGTCTGGATGCAACAATTGTGAAACAGGTCATTTTGTCGTTGGTGCAAATCAGTCCAACAATATTGATAGGATTGTGTTTTTGAAAATTTACATCCCCCGATTTCAAATTCCGGTACTTGAATTAAAATCATGCAATAGTGAAGACAAAGTTCCAAATAAAAGCTTCCGTTTCATATTCGCTATAATGAAGGCTGTTTTTGATTCACAAAGACAAAACATCATTGCGTTTATTTTGCTGCAATAATTTTTGTCTTGTACGTTTGAGCGAGTAACCAAAAAAAAGTCGGCGAATTTTGACCAAATTCAGCATTACTTAAATATAGACCTTGATTTTGTGTCGAAAGTTACTTAGAAAAATTTTAGCTCCAGACGAGCCCTTGGAGGGAAAAAATATGCATTCAAAGAGGGGGCTTTCTCGAAAAAATCATAGTTTTAACCAACCTGTTTTTGAAAAAATGGCTCAGTGTCAAATGAAAGTATCGGATATTCTGCGTCGATCTATTTTATGTTCTTGCTGTCATAAGATTTAAGACCACTTTTAGAATTCTACTGAGCGGATATAAATTTGCAAATCGCTCATTTTTGGATAAATTTGTGTTTTGAAAATTTTTTCTTCGCAAATTATTTCGCATTAATTATGCCAAATTGTTGAAAGATATCATTCCTGGCACTTTGGGAGAAATATTTTTGAACGCAGCGGTGCAAATTTTTTGCGCGGTATTGCCAATTTCTAAAAATTGAGAAAAATGATCGAAAATTTATGAAAATTTTTTCGGTTTTTTCAAATTGGCAATGATTCAATAATTGACATCACTACATTCCAAAATATTCCACTAGTTTCAGGAATGATATCTTTTGATATTCTAGCATAGTTTATTCAAAATATTTGTGGAAGACAATTTCTTTTTTGAAATTTGATTTTCAAAAGTTGCCCACTTCTCAATTTTTTTTATTAAAATGAGATGCTTACTAGCAATCTTGAATTTTTAAAAATACCAGTTTACATCGTGGTTGGTTTGCTCATTTATCATCTTCTTTGAATAACTCGGCTTCATACAAATAATTTTCTCAACAATTCGCACCACTGCTGCTTGTTATTGACGCGCAGTACTGTACAAAAATCTAGATCGCTCTAAAATTATAAAAAATAGTTTTCCTAGGTATAACATGTCATACTTTGAAATAGGTAGATAAAATTATTACCTTTTGATTTATTGCTGAATTAAAATTTTGGATTTTTTTTTCATTATTTTTTGGCATTGGCGGATTGTACAAAATGTGTCTGACGACTGACACTTCTTAGGAATCGTGTTCACGTAAATTTATATTCATTGACACTTAATTTCCATTTGCAATTTTATTGCAATAGAAATGTATGTAGAAGAAAAAAAAACAACTTACCCCGTAACTCATCTTGTTCAAAAAACAATTCACTTTAAGGATACGCTTTTCAATGTCTAAATAGGTATTCTAATGGCAGTTTTCATAACGATACAGTTCTTAAAACTTACATCACTGTCATGGAATTTATGAATTTCTTCGCTCACATCATCATACAATGTTCACCATCGAATCCATCAAACTCTGTTTTAGTTGTTTGATGGTTTTACTCCAAGGTGTTTGAACGCCTTACTGTAAAATTTTTTCCAATTGTTTTACTTTTACCCAATAGTTCTGCGGTTTACCTACATTGCTACATTCGAACATCCATCTTGGGCACTAATTCTTATTTTTGTGTTAACGTTTGGTTATTGCCTTTGCCTTCAGAATCAACTTAGGGTTCTAATAAAGAGTTGAAATGAATAAAAAATGGGCATGTTTTGGCATAAGTACTTGATGCAAAATTTTTGGAAAGGAAATATTTTCAAAAAGCAAATTTACTTACCTGTGAATAAACAATTCAGAAATTTTCAACCGCTCAGTAGACCTTCAGAAATATTCCCGAGTTCCAAAATACACGTGCATCATGCACTGCGCCTGGGAATCCGACATACATGTCTAAAAGCTTCATTTTATGATCAAAAAGCTCTTGAAGGTGCAAAGAATGATAACTCTTCATGATTGCAATACGAGTCCGGGTCTTCTTTTGGTCTATCAATTTCAATGTGACATCCGTCGACAGCTCCTGTACAATCATTGGTTGAATTAGAAATCAATCAAGTTACCAAATCACATCAGTTATACTGAACTACATACTAACCAATATTCCAGCTCGATACTTATGTGTAGAAAAGAAGTGATCACTTGTTGCTTTTTTCTCTTCCATATGGGGCAAAATAATCAAAATCACTGTAACTACCTATTAGCAATGGACAACAAAAATTCCGTAAACCTAGATATAATAATTGAACATGGCACTTCTTGTGATTCCAAATCAATCTGCAACATCGCTACATATAATTGCTAGTTTGGTGACCCACAAAATTTTGGGATTAAGAAATCATATACAGACTATACAGTTGTGTCCAATCTGAAATGTCGAATGAAATCATCTGGAAAATATTGGGGAACTATTACCTACTTCCATGTAATTCATTATTTTGGCACGGTCAATCCTGTACAGAGTAGGGCAAAAGTTCGTATTCTGATTTTCACATTTCACAAAGTTTTGTTTTTTTGTAAAAAAAATCAAAAATCAAGCATCCTAAAAAAAAACTAATGACATTATGACAATTGGAAATTTAATTCTCTACAATTTTCTTCGACATCAGTTTTCCTTCGAATGTTTCGTTCCTTCTCCAGATCGATTTTTATGAAACTCAGTTTGCAAATTTTTCAAAAGTTCATTTCAAAAATTTGCAAAATGAGTTTCGTTAAAATCAATCTGGAGAAGGAACGACGCATTCTATGGAAAAATGGTATTGAGGAAAATTGTAGAGAATTGAATTTCCAATCGTCCTAATGTTAATAGTTTTTTCCTAGGATGCTTAGTTTTTGATTTTTTTTTTTTACAAAAAACTATAACTTTTTGAAACGTGAAAATTGGAATACTAACTTTTACCCCACTCTGTATAAGAAGCTGCAACTGCAGCACCAACAACGCTTACAATTTCTACCATCTCTTCAAAGAAATCTATAAGTTGATCAAAAATATTAGAGTAAGTAAGTTTACTACCCATAAAGCAGTCAGAAGTTCAACTTACCTTCTCCATTTAGCAATGAAAATAGAATTTCAGGTGGATGGATCGGTTTCCACAATAAATTCATCCTCATTATCACTGAATTCTGAATCACTCATTTCTGATATTTTAGTCAAAAACCATATTTCTTAAAACAAAACTTGAATTTTCAAATTTGAAAGTTTTTTATCGCGTCTCGAATTGCAATTTTACAACTTCCAACGTTCTTTTTGCGTTGAATTTTTACTGTAAATTCACACAACAGAAAAATCTGACGTCACCACTATAAAACAAAATAATTCTCAGCATCAACACAACTTCACAATAGTTGCGTGTAAAAAGAACGGACGAATTGGTGAAATCAATTACTTACTAAACCAACTTAAAATACAAAAACAACTTGATTCGCGTTTTTGTCGATATTTTCGCCTCAAAATGAAAATTCACTAGGCAACTTTTTCAAACTTTTTTTGTTTGTTTGGGTTGAAAATTTGCTTAATCGATAGTTCAGACCCTAAAACAAAAAACAGAGTGAGTTTTTTAAATTTGAGTTGTTTTTGTAGTCAGTGCGAAAATGACCGTTGTTGCCCTGCTTCAAGAGTTCGTACCGACATTCGTATTGTTTTGCGAAAAAAAAAACGAGGTCATTTTCGGACTCAACGCACTTTTTTAAGTAAACAACTTTCCCCGATTTTTGATTTTCGAAGTTTCAAGCGCATAAGACTAATTTTTCTAAATACGAAAAATTCAATTTGAACTTCGGGTGAACACAGTTCCGCGCCACGATTACGTGGTGGAGTAACGCCAGCGTCTCGCGGTCTGGGTTTTAAAATATTTGTACAAATAAAAATCTTCCATATGCGCTTGAAACTTCATAAATCAAAAATCGGGGAAAGTAGTTTACTTTGAAGAGTGCGTAGAATCCGAAAATGACCTTGTTTTTTTCGCAAAACAATACTGATGTCGCTAACAAACTCTTGAAGTAGGGTAAAAACGGCCATTTTTTTTGTAACTTTCATCGTCTCTCCTGACCTCAAAAACAACTCAAATTAAAAAACCCCACTATGTTTTTTGTTTTAGGGTCTAAAGTATCGATTAAACTCATTTTCAACCCGAACACAAATATGCAGTTGCCTAGTGTAATTCAAATTTTGTTGCGAATTTTTGGTTTTCTATTTCAGTTTACATTGTTCAATTTAGTTTTGGAAATAAACTTGATTGTTTTAAGGAAATCAAGGGACTTCTTGGTTTCCGAAGGGAGCAGGTAATGACTTAAATTCATTTTTTTCCTAACCTCATTTTTTCTGGCCAACTTTTCGCTTGAAAATTTTTGAAATCTATCCGCAGAATTATTCTACAATTAAGTTAACGAATAATGAATGATTGAATGTTTGTAAAGATTCACGGTCATTTTCCCGAATCCGAAATCCCGAATGGACATTTCCCAAATACCATTATCCCGAAGTCGTTTACCCGAATGCCGTAATCCCGAATCCTTTGTTTCCGGAATCCCGAAAAAATTTCTTTTAAAAAATTGAATTTTTTAAATTCAAAAATACTGTGGTATGACAAAAAATTTCATAGAACAATGTTATGAGCCAAAGTTCTGAGGTACATGTGGACAGATTGCTCAGGTGCTTTTAATACAACTGGAATCAGTTACTTACTAAACCAACTTCAACGAAATCAACCTATGAGATTCATAAACTTTGAATAAGCAATTTGGAAATTTTCAACCGCACAGTAGAACCTTAAAAATGGTCTTGGATTTTGATGACTATGCTCTAGGTCGACGTAAAAACTCAAATAAGTGCTATTTTTTATGGTACATTTTTGAAAAATTGCGACAATTAAAAATTTGAAAATTTGGGCCCTGAAGAGCTGAAATTCTCTGCCCTCTGTCTCTTACAATAATGATTATTCTATTCGGTAAAGTAAGATACGGCATATCCATGTTATTCTGTAGGTACATTTTCTGAACAACATCCAAGAAAACTTGGGATGGAGTTCCGAATGTTGCCTTCTAAAAAATTGTATTTTGGAACTGAGTGATTTCTCGCAGGTTGTAAAAGTATTTGTTTCGCGTCATTTATTATAATTATTTGGTTGCATTCAAGTGAAGGTTTGTTGAGTTAAAATTACCTATGTTAGTTATTGTTGACTATTTGTGCCTCTATTTCTAAACTACCAAGAATTATTTAGTCCGTTCTTTTTACACGCAACGTTGCGAAGTTGTGTTGGTGTTGATAATTTTGTTATGGGTTGATGACGTCATATTTTTCCTGTTGTGTGAATTCACAAAAAAAAAATCCAACGCAAAAAGAAGGTTGAAAGTTGTTGTAAAATTTCAATTTGATGAGGGGATCGACAAATTTTCAAATTTGATATTTGACAATTCAAGTTTTTGTGGGTTGATCGTTTTTTTCTTGGCTATTGCCTTGTCGAGTTCACTGCAAATAAAATAATAAGAATTACCTAATAATTATATAAATATTTTTTTCTTATTAATTCAAATTATTTCACTAATTTAATCAATTAAAATTTAATTTACTTACTTAATTGTTTTAATAATAAAATTCAATTCATTTGATTTTTATAATGAAATACCTACCCAGGTGAAATTGAATAAAATATGAAATTGTTCACCTATGCCTGAAATTTTGCTTTTTTTGGGATGGGCCAGTTTTCCAATAATTGTTATCCTTCGCGTATTTGTATGGGTTTATTAATGGTGATGGTGAACCACCTATTTTTCAGGGAAGTGGCATCCACATTCTTACCTAGCGCCTTAGAAATCTCCTCCGCAATCTTCTGCCACATCACCTTCTTCATTTTGATTATCTCATTAAGTATATTTCTCATAAAGAGAAATCAACAGTAATGTTACCTTGGTGTTGGTGGCGTGGTCCAATACGTCATGCCCTACACAATCAGTTCCCTCAAAACTGTTTTTGAAAACATGTATTATCAATCCATCTGCAACAAATTACAAATTCAAAATTTTACAGGGGGCTGATGTGGTCATTTACATTGATGTATACACAGTGAGTTTTGGATGTTTTATCAAGTCAAAATGTGTGTACTTACCCAGGGCATTTGAAGTTGTATATGTCATCCACCTCCCCCTTAAATGTAGTTATAATAGTTGTATTCGCCATAAAAAATTGAAAAATAAAATTGTAATTTTTAAATAAAACAACGAGCATGAAATAAAAATCTAATTCTAATTTATAATAACCTTCATTTTCAAACAAATAAAATAGAAAATAGCCAAAACCAAACATACTTGTATTTTTCAAGCCGACAGTTATAAAAATTTCCGCAACTTCCGACACAACAAGACCAAAAAGAATGGGTTGTTAACCCTTTCGGGTATGAGACAAACTGACGGATAAAATTTGAAGTGCTTGAGACTGAGTAAGGTCGGTTGCTGCCTAGAACTCGAAATTTGCAAAATCAAGCCTTCTGGTTCTGAAACATCTGATATTCCAAGAAGAAAATATGGATAACAAGTATTTTTGAAACTAGAAAAAAAGACATGCTGAAAATAAAAAAAGTTAATCCTCCCAAAAGCAATCTCTGACCACTTTTTTAAAACATTTGCAGTTTGAATAACTATCTAAAGTCGCATGCCTTGTTTTTCTTCAATAATTTTTTTTTTTTACTCAAACTTATTTTCATTTTAGGATGTTTCTTCTTCAAGTTTCAAAAATGCTTGTTATCAATATTTTCATCTTGGAATATCAGATGTGTCAGAACCAGAAGACTTGATTTTGATTTATGATGCTATTTGGCAGTGTTGAAAACCGTTTGGATTTGAATTAGTTGTGATGGTTGTGGTTTTCAGAACCTATGAAAATAAGTGGTTCTGGTTTTGGTTCTCAAAGGTTCCCAGTTGTGGCTTTGAAATGGTTTCGTTTTGGTTTCAAAAGGTACCTTTCACATTGTTCTTCCAAAATGGTTCTCAATTTTTTTCTTACTCAAACGGTTCTAGTTGTTCTTTTTGATTCTCCTTTGATGTTTTGCTGGTTCTGCTGGTGGTTCCACCAATAAGAACGCCACTTCAATTGGTTCCGGTTCTCCTAGTTCTTTTTGGTTCTTACTAGTTTTCGCTCTAATTAGTGAAATAATGAAAAAACTTAAAAATTTCTGGTAGCCACTAGCCAGGCACTTGTTTTCAGAGTTCTATTTTACTTAGAGTAATGGCCACTTTCAAAAAAAAGTAGAAACCAAAAAAACAAGAAAAAAAGAAACCTTACTTATTGTAAAAACTCACAAAATGCCTATCTTACTTCGACTCATACCCACTCGCAAAAAACGTTAAATTAAGGTTGCGTTTTTGGGAAAGGGGACAGGGTTGGTACCAATCATTGAAAATTAAATTTGAATCACTGTTGAAAAATAAAAAAAATATATCCATCAGCCAACCTCAACTCCAAGACACCTCAGATAATACTAAACATTTTTGTCAAAATATTAGAAATTCTTGCAAAGTTTCATGGTAGGTAAAGGTTGCATGTCACCCCTTCAAAAACCTCATAAAAACGTAATCCAACCTTTTGCGAATCATTTTTTTCAAATGAGGAGGGGGGGTACGCTTAACCAAAACATCAAGGAATGATTAACTTAGTATACTAGGAACGAAAAACAAGAAAAAACTTACATTTAGAAATAAAACAGAAAGGTGATGAACACAAAACTAGAAGGCACTATTGAAGGAAAATTATCCATCAGCCAACCTCAACCCCAAGATACTTCAACTCCAATACCTCAAATAATACTCATAAACATTTCTGTCAAAATCAGAGATGGGGCGATTCAAAAAAAAAAAAATTATCAGGAACCTTCAGAACAGATTCCTGAAAAGGGGTTCTGGTTGTTCTTCATGAACAGCAATGGAACCTTTTTCTGGTTCTCATACTAGTAGTCTTTTCCAAAAAAAACCTCAATTGGTACTAAATAGTTCCCAATTTGTTTGAAATATGTATATTACAATTAAGGTTCCCCCATTTAATGGTTCTTGGAACCTTTTGAATTTAGTGGTTCTTTTGGTACTTCTCTTTTCCAAATTTTGAAACGGTTCTGATGGTTCTGGTTCCCGTTTCACCTGACCTAAACAAGCGGTTGTGGTGGTTCCAAACGGTTTTCAACACTGATATTTGGTGTCATAAATGGAAAAATAGACAATTTAAGGTTTATTGCCATTTGTGACGTAAATATACTTTCTGAATGTGCGATTTCCAGCAAATTTCGAATTGTAGGCAGCAACCGACCTTACTCAGTTTCAAGCACTTCAAATTTTATCCGTCAGTTTGTCTCATAGCCGAAAGGGTTAAAAATTGATGACGTCACTGTTTTACAACAAACGCAACTTGGCAACATTTGCGTTTGTTGCGACAAAAAGAACGGACCAATTGTTTTGATTAGATATGTAAGTCATTCGCTTGTGAATATTGGTGAAATCAATTACTTACTAAACCAACTTGAACGAAAACAACTTAACGTCGTCGGTTCTATTACAATGAAAATCATCTTTCTGTAAACCGAGAAAAAAAGTAAAATTGTAGCTTATTTGTCAAACCTAGTTTGATATTGAGTAAAAAAATGTCTCTGATAAGCTCATTTAAGTAGGTATACTTCAAGTTGTCTCCTCCAAAATCTTAACCTGGGCTCAAGCTGGTAAACATTTTTCCTTTTTTGAGTAATTTTCTCTATCTTACTTGGATAATTAGGCATGCAAAGAGAAAATTGAAGACCTATACTGCCTCGCTCAGATGAACAATATAAACGTATCTTTCCAACGACTGCAAATGAACTACCGGAGGCCGGTGATCGTCGTCGCGAGTCCGAAGTCCGCCAGAGTTAATGTACACGTGGTTCACGATGCGCTGTCACTCACTTCTTCGCTCTTCTATATACACTCTTTTCTTGCTTTTTTTTTGGTCTTTTTTCTTTCTCGCTTCCATTATCTCGTCTGTTGACCAAATTGCAGGTCATACCACTTTCTTAATGTCTATTATTCTTCGGTTTACACGTATCGCTACAAATCTTCCAGTTTATCGATGTTGCTGCTGCTGCTGCTCGTATTTTGGAGACCGGCGCAAGCGGCGGCTACAGCAGCAGACGCAGGCCGGACCGCGCGTTTTGATTGCGGCGGGCGCGTATCACGGAACGAAAGTGTAATTCGACTATCCTCGGGTCTGATGACCGACCAGTCTGTTTATACGGAATCGATTTTACGCGGTTTAATCAACGGATAAAACACCACGGTTAATAGTGTTTTTTTTTTCAGCGTATTTTTCTGGTACATCGCTCGTCTAACGAACGTCTCGCTCGCGCGGTTAAATCACCATACAACACCGCGCACTGCAGCGGGAGGGCGGAGGAGGTTTAGGAAATTTAATTTCTCCGATATAGTGAGGTTGAACCAGAAGCCAGAAAGAGAAAAACGACCGGCATAAGGCGATGAGACGTTGCGAGAGTGTGTTTTTTCCTCTATTTATTTTTTCTTCTTTTTGGAAAAATGATCCCTGCTGGTGTTTCCGTAGCGGAATTATCTTCTCGGTTGCTGGTCGATGTGTACTAATAATTGGATATGGCCAACGATGAACGATGATGCGACGCGACGGAGGGGGGTGGGGCGAAATCTGAAAGATGAATTAACTAAAACGTAGTTTGGTCGGATTTTGATGACACGATAGACGTGGTTACAACATCGCTGCTGTGCCACTTCTTCCTCTCTTCTTCCAAAACTTAAGACCTGGTGAAATGAACAAATCTCGATAATTCGACCGCTTAATCCGTGCTCGTAGTAACCGTGTCACGTTATACTGTATACTATACTCTCATCTCTTTGCACCACCTCAGCTTCCGTGACCCTGGCCTCGTCTTTTTTCCCTCGTGGTGTACGTGTATATCTTCTATATGTACTCGTATCTGTATGTATGGTTTTTTTTTTTGCTTCCTTTTTGGTGCACGTAGATCTGTATTCTGTGTGCGGTGCTCTTAATGCAACGCAACGTTTATCAAAGATATGACTGTAAACTTGACCGACCCTAGACTCAATTAAATCCTTACGATTATAAAGTGTGTTTGTTTTGGAATTCGGATACTGTTCCGCAAACAAGATAACCGTTAAGATGATCAGTATTGAGATTTTCGTTTGTTTGATTTACTTTACAGCGAAATAATACTGAGGAACCGGTTATTATCTCGGATGTATTATTTTGTACTGCGAGGTGTTTGCATAAGAGTTTTTTTTAAGGTGGTGCACTGACTTTTATTTGTGATGTTGAGGTGTGGAATATGTTGGCTAGTGAAGGGAAGTGTCTATAGTATTTTAAAAATGTGATTGAACTTGGCCCTTGTAGGGCCTAGAAGTCCCAAGGGATGAAATCAATTCGAACTACCTTTCAATAGGTACTTATTTTTGAAAAAGATTGAAGTTTCAACTTCCATATCATATCGTAGGTTTTGATGAAAAAATTGAAAAATTACTTCCTTCTGGATAGCTATTTTTGCTAACTTGAAACTTCGTAGATCTCTTTTATTATATAGGTATTCCAAGCTATTTTTGCTAACCTTACATTAGATGATCTGTTCCAGAGTGATCGCTGAATTATGTTCTGGTATAGTTTATTATCAGCTGAAAAATATTCCAAGGAAATTTTCTGATGAGGGAAATTCAGATATTTATTGACACAGCAACTTTCCAGTCTTTCAGTCATTATTTTTACTTGTGACAGTCATGATCAAGGTGAAACTCATTGAGTGGTTCACAAAAAAATCAGCTTCCCTATCAAAATTGAAGTCTTATGGCTTTAGCTTAAATTTTTTTTAAGTACTCGTAGTTAATCCAAAAAATTACAAGAATAGATTGGAATGATCAAATTGCCAATGATTGTTTCAGAAAACGTTGTTTCTGTTGGTTACAATTCCTAGCGCACAACTACAAAATAATTACGTTTCTGTGCCCCAATTTTGTTACCAATGAGTGCAATAGCAATTTGGAGACCTGAATTTGAAAAAAAAAAAAATGAAAAAAAGTGAAATGTTGAAAAATGTGCTAGTATGAGAAGCGAGACACATCCCTTATTCCATATGCGACAATTTTTGTTTTATTTAAATTAGGGGTAAGTCTATGTAATGATAACCAGAGTCTTATATAACTTTTAAACCAGCGTTTATAGGGGTTTTTCCAATTTGAGTTATTTTTGTGGTCAGGAGAGATGATCAAATTTGCGAAAATATCCGTTTTTGCCCTATTTCAAGAGTTTGTAGCGACATCAGTAACCCTACTGTTTTGCGGGGGGGGGGGGGGAAACGAGGTCATTTTCGGATTCTACGCACTTTTTTAAGTAAACTACTTTCCCAGATTTTTAATGTTTGAAGTTTCAAGCGCATACGGAAGATTTTTATTTGTACAAATATTTTAAAACTCGGAGCGCGACGCTGGCGTTACTCCACCACGTAATCGTGGCGCGAAACTGCGTCCACCCGAAGTTCAAATTGAATTTTTCGTATTTAGAAAAATTAGTCTTATGCGCTTGAAACTTCGAAAATCAAAAATCGGAGAAAGTTGTTTACTTAAAAAAGTGCGTAGAATCCGAAAATGACCTCGGTTTTTTTCGCAAAACAATACGGATGTCGGTACGAACTCTGGAAGTAGGACAAAAACGGCCATTTTTGCAACTTTGACAGTCTCTCCTGACCACAAAAACAACTCAAATTTAAAAAACCTCACTCTGTTTTTTGTTTTAGGGTCTAAACTATCGATTAAGCCCATTTTCAACTCAAACACTGAAAAAAAGTTCAAATTAGTGGCCTAGTGTTATCGATCATTTGATTTTTTTCATCTTTATGCAATGTTTTGAACCATTGTAGAAAATTCGAATTCCTGTAGAATCCTCTGTTTTTTGATTGGGCAAATGAGTTTTTTTTAAACGAAATATTTCAACGATCGTGCGATTCTTTATAGTTAATCATCCTCATATGTACAATCAAATTAGGCATTCAACATTTTTTTTAACTCACTGCTCGGCCAAAATATTGCTATAGGCTGATTCACTCATTGCAGCCTTTGTACAGCTTTTATCTTCATTTTTTATAGTTTTTGTGCGATGCGTGAAAAAAATACCTATATGGGTGTTTTCACTTTTTCATCAAGTTTAATTTTCAACTGATAGCCAATCAGCGATTAGTATTTCAATTGAAGCCAATCACAGATTAGGATTTCAATGGTTTTTATTAATTATAATGCTTATTATAACATTATTAATTTTGGCGCCAAATCTGAAGAAGCAATAAGCATTCGTTTGCGGCACTGTAGTTATTTATCAAAAATTTCTACGCAACTTGTGAATGGTAATGAATTATTTTTTGAATTTAATACAATGATCAATGCCATCGAGATTTGTTGAAGAAATAATATTAAAAGCATAGCGCATTAAATCAGCCAATAAGCAGAAGGTAAATGCAAAAACTCTCTTGCAATCAGCAAATTGGTGGCTTATTGTTTGAATTTTAAAGGTGTGATGGGATGGCCGACTTCATTTTCTGAAATTGTTTCAACAGGGTGTCTACAGGACGAAAAAAGTACGAATTTACGAAAAAAGCACGAAATTTGAAAATTACCCAAAAAAGTACGAAAAAACGTCTAAAATGTACGAAATTTACGAAATTTGTACGAAATTTTGGAAGGATTATTTGCCGACAAAATCACCAATATATCCTCAAAATTTTTATTTTTTCAAAAATTTTTGCCCTCGCTTCGCTCGGGCTAAATTATTGTTTTCTATTTCTCAAATTATTCATAATTATTTTTGGAAAGTAGGTAGGTGAGGTACATAGTTATAGTTTTTAACGAACTTTTTAAAATGTCATTGATGGACGAACTGGTTTTTTCACATCAAAATTACTACTGTTTTGCTTCTTGAAACTACAAATTTAGAAAAGCTTTTGCCCTCGCTTCGCTCGGGCCAATTTGGTGCCTTTTCCCCCAAAAAACCATTGATAAAATTTTAAAAAATTAAGAAAAAAAACAAATTTTCTTACATTAAAATTGATACTGTTCTACTTTTCGAACTACAATTTTCTAAAGCTTTTGCCCTCGCTTCGAAAATTTAAATTCTTGAAAAAAAATATCAACTTAGTATTCAATTTTTATAGTTTCAAAGTGAAAAAGTAAAATTCTCGCATACTTCTCGAAGTACAATTTTTCAATAGTTTTCACTTTCACTGGCGCCTGTTCTCTGACTTTTTTCACTGGGGTCTGTCTCTGACTTAAAAAAAAATCAAAATTCACATCCTAAAAAAATCTTTCCAATTCGAAAATTTTAAAAACCAAAAAACGAACTCTTTGCATTAAAAAACATTGTTTTTTTTATAGTTTTCTCGAATTATGAATTTTCCAAAGTTTTTGCCCTAGCTTCGCTCGGGCCTTTACTCTTTTTTTTCGAAGTCTCGTTCTCAAGTCTTTTGAAATCAAATTTTTTCTTCTTTTAAAATTGGAAAAAAATCGCATTTGAACTCCCAAAAATTCAAAACAGAAAGTGAAAATTTTTGTAAGTCTTATGATTATTACTTCAATCAGCAAAATGGGTATTTTCCCCCTATTTCTGTTGACCAATTTTCAATCAAACCCCCTCCCCCTCTCAAAAGACCTCTATGGGGAAATTATATACGTTCCGGTCTCGCATTGGCTCTTGACGGCCCAGACCACACTGCTCAGCACGTTCAAACTTTGATTTTTGTGTCCGAAATGACATGATACACCCCCTCCCCTCCATGTAGATTCAAAGTATGACTATTAAAAATATATTGTACGAAAAAAATACGATAAAAGTACGAAAAAGGTACGAAATTTTGTTTTTTGGATTTAGTAGACACCCTGTTCAAGGAGTAAAACTTTACAAGATTTCAAGAAGTCTGAAGGTTTTAGACTTTTATGCAGCTGTATCCTTGTTATTTGAATAAGGGTGTAAAGGTTGAAAATTCGGAATATGGCCTCCTAGTGTTTTTTCGTTCTCTGTTCTTGAACTCCGAGCACAGTAACTCCTGTGGCAATCAGGACTTCGGCAATTGTAAAGCCATGTAGCCGCATGTTATTTCTGGACGGAACATCAATAGAAAGTCATCCTTATGGGGAAATGATCACGACCCTCGGACTGTTTTGAGCACCTTGGGAGGTTACTGCCTCCAAATTTAGATTTTAGGGTATAAAAAAGGGATTTTACAGGTCAAAAAAGGGTATTACAGGGCCGAGAAAAATACCATGCGTCATTTTAACCCTGCCCCTTCTATTCATTTATTGAATTTTAATAAAAATAAATTTAAAATTATTCAATAAAATTTTAATTTATACTTAAAGAAAAATTGAAAAATATTATTTATACTTATATTTTTTTATTATTAAAATTTATACATACCTACAATCTACATTATTAATTATTGAAAAAAAAGCAATTCACCTTCACACCTTGTCAAATTTGCGCTTCATCAAACGATTCAGACTTTTTCAAACAATTCCAAGATATTTGAATGATCAAATAAAAGTGCCTAGAAATTTTCAGTCTTCAATTGAAGGTAATTTTGAAAGGTTTTGAAGCCTCCAGTGTTTCATTCTTCAAAAAAATTCCATAAAAAGAGCTACATATGTACTAAAAATGAAAAATTGTCATGTGAAAGAGCTAGAATGAGACCAAATTTAAAAGTTCTACATATCTCATCAAAAACATTTTTTAATGAAATTCAGTTTTTGAAATTTAATCGGGTGACGTATTTTGGAATACTCTTTCAGTACAGTTCAGAGTTGTCAATCTAGACATTTGAATTCAAGAAATTCCAACAAGAGGGGGGATTTTTTTAAATGTAGGGAATACCGTCCTGATAACTGTAAAAGTCCCACCTTTGGGGGTGGATGGATGAGCGTCGACCAGGAGGTGACGGAGGGGGGCAAGGAAAATGGCCAAGGACAATGCTTTACTTGCATGAATTCTCATCGATTTTCATGTAGAATGAATTCTTACACAGGTGAACGGCTTTAAATGTTGAGAGTCCTTCAATTCTAATTAAAAAGGGTGAATTTTGTGAATTCTGCCAAAATTATCGTATAAAAGATGCGGTAATCAATCGGGGTATTTTGACACCCTAAGCATGAATCTAGCATTTATTATTTTTTTCAAAGGATGTCAAAATACCTCAATTGGCCCAATTACCGAACCTTTCACGTTAATGTTGACCAAATGTTTCCAAATTCACTTTCTTTATTTGCATTGAATATTCCTCAACTTTTAAGTACATTTTACTCCCGTAACATTTTATTCTACATAGAAAGTGATCAGTTCTTTTATGTTGTTACAAATTTCACGTTGATAAATTTTTTTCATAACCATTTTCCTCCCAGGACTTATACCTATTTTCCGGGAAAATTCGAAATACTTATTTTCAGAAAGCCTTGCCTCCCTCTTGAGCGACGCTCTCTATCAGGGCGTGGGAACGTTTAATACGTATGTTGGGTACAACAATAAGGATGACATTCTTTACACTTTTGAAAAAAGTTCCCTCAGTTGAAAATTTTTGGGGTGATACGTGGAAAAATTGTCTGAAATTACTAGACTATGATTACACCTTATTATGGAAAGAAAACTCTTTTCCAAAACTAAAAAAATTGAAAATCGT
The DNA here is from genome assembly GCF_950023065.1 of Planococcus citri. Taxonomy (NCBI): domain Eukaryota; kingdom Metazoa; phylum Arthropoda; class Insecta; order Hemiptera; family Pseudococcidae; genus Planococcus; species Planococcus citri. The sequence goes on from NC_088679.1 coordinate 56,408,511, forward strand.
CTGAAAGCTCCTGAATGGTTCGAAACTACTCATAATCCATTCTGGAGATCGAAAGTATCATTTTTATCAAATTTTGATTTTTTAAAATAAAAAATGAGTCAAATACGAATTTTGAAAAATTCCAAAGAGAAGAAAATTTAACGGGTTTTTGAAATTTCGTCTGGTATTGTATTTTGGAATTCTCTTTGAATTATTCTTTGTCTCATCAAGATGTTTTTCTACCGGTTTGGATACCACTCTTATAATGTTGCTGCTAAAAAAGTTGAGAGTTTTTGCTCTCTGCCCATTCCCCAATCAAAAAATCAATAGTCCTCTGGAGTTTCCAATTTTTTAGATAAAATTCGAAACTGTTGCGAATACATGGAACGATTGAATTACCAATACGTAGTATTACATACTTACATACATATTGTGGCATTGATGGCTCAAAGTCTTACCTTATCAATTGTATAACTTACACTAGATTTTTTTAATTTTGAAAAAAAAAAACTGATAAAATGGCTTCCCTATTGCGCGGTATGTGCTCCTTCAATTTACGTACTTTTGCTGAAAACTCACATCTTTTTGAGTCTTGTCTCCCTTCTCATAACAAAAATGACGGATTAAAATTAAACAAATGGTATGCAGTTATTAGTCAGGTCTCAATTTCACAAAAAAAAGCTCCTGCTCGCTATTCATGTTGAAAGCAATTTTATGATTGATTCTTGTTCTACACACTAGAGCGAACAAATTTAGCTTGTATGCCTATTTTTCCCCCTCCCCCTTTTCCGAGGGTCCACCCCCCAACATTTGAATTTTGTGTATCTCCTAATCTATGGGTCGTACAAAAAAAATTATTGAACAAAAATTGTTCCTTGACATCAGATCTACAATTTGAGCTCATCAAAATTTGTTTTGGAGCAACCCTTCCCCCTCAAATTTCGTAAATACCCCTCCAGAAAACATCAATTTTACGTTTTTCACATTTTTAATGAAAAGTTTCAAAGTTGAAGAAAAATCTGTAATATCTAACATAAATTGTTCAGAATTTAATTTATTTTCCAACGAATTATATTACGAGCATTTTTCCATCCCCCCCGCTGCTATGGTGGACCCACCTCCCCCCTTGGTTACAAATACCAGACAACTAGGGAAACAATCCAACGCAAGTTGTTTCGGGTTGAAATTTGCATGGTAAGTGGGTACCATCGAAAGACTTACGCGTGGAAAATTTCAGACCCCCCGGACCCCTCCCTTTTTGAGAAACCTCCCCTTTTCTGAAATTACAATAACAATAATTTTCTCAACTCCATGTGAACCGATTTTTTCAATGTTTTAGTATGTTGTAGACATTCATAAGTGGTATCCCTATAAAAATTTTCAACCCCCAACCCCCTCCCCTCATAATTACTCCTCAAAATGGCGTTTTTTTGCTCTTTATTAATGAAAATTGGTATACACAATTTTTTAAACACAATTTTCGGATGTATTTTTGACCTCTAGATATCATTTTATTCAGGAGGTTCGATTCATATGAACACGACGCCAATATTATACAAGTAGCCGTATTTCAAGAATAGTGAAAATTGAGGGGGGCTGAGGCCCTGGAGGGGCTGTATGAGTGTAAAACAAAATCTGACGCAATATTTGTGCTCAGGGGATTCGAATCATATGAAAACAATACTAATATCACCAAAGTAATTGTTTTCAAAAATGGAAAAATTTGTGGTGGGGGGTCTGGGGGGTCTGGAGGGGGTTAGATGAATGTAGCGGAAAATCTGACGTCATATTCGTACTCAGCGGTATCGAATCATGCGAAAACGACACTCTACTCATTAATGGTTATTTTCCCCCAAAACTCTCATTTTCAGAAAAGGGGAGGTTTCTCAAAAAGGGAGGGGTCTGGGGGTCTGAAACTTTCCACGCGTAAGTCTTTCGATGGTACCCACCTACCATACAAATTTCAACCTGAAACAACTTGCGTTGGATTGTTTCCCTTGTTGTCTGGTATTTGTAACCAAGGTGGGTGGTGGGTCCACCATAGCAGCGGGGGGGATGGGAAAATGCTCGTAATATAATTCGTTGGAAAATAAATTCAATTCTGAACAATGTATGTTAGATATTACAGACTTTTCTTCAACTTTGAAACTTTTCATTAAAAATGTGAAAAACGTAAAATTGATGTTTTCTGGAGGGGTATTTACGAAATTTGAGGGGGAAGGGTTGCTCCAAAACAAATTTTGATGAGCTCAAATTGTAGATCTGATGTCAAGGAACAATTTTTGTTCAATAATTTTTTTTTGTACGACCCATAGATTAGGAGATACACGAATTTCAAATGTTGGGGGGGTGGACCCTCGGAAAAGGGGGAGGGGGAAAAATAGGCATACAAGCTAAATTTATTCGCTCTAGTGTGTAGAACAAGAATCAATCATAAAATTGCTTTCAACATGAATAGCGAGCGGATATGCAATTGAGACCTGACTATATACTGGTATTTGAATATTCGTTGAAAACTAATGAAATTAGATTCGCTCGAGTAAATTTTTCAGACGCTTCACTAACGTCATCGTTGAAAACACAAATTGAACGGAACATTATGCACTTTCCTGTTTTCTGATTTTGATACGCGATAACGACAAATGAAAGATTCGTTATGCATAATTATATCTCGCAGTGAAGCAAAAAAAAAGCAGATACTTGTAGGTGTTTACCTAACCAAAGTGTATTTTGCTAATGGATGTACCTCTTCCTATTTCCGTTCACAGCTTTTAAAAACCGTTCCAGGTTGATTAAAAGGATAGATTTTTATATCATAGGTAATCGTTGTACGTACAGCATGTCTCGTAGACCAACTACATTGCATAGAACAATATGTGTGTATGTGGTGAACTATTCTATGAAAAATTTACGGTATTTGATTGGCAATAATTGCACAGAGTTTGACCTTCGTTTACGTGACTGCGACACTGGAAATCTTTCCGATATTGCAATTGCGATCACGGTGTAAAGTAAACTACGTTCAATTAGGTTTACAAAAAAAATGACTAACATTTCGTGGAAGTGGAAACGAACAAACGTACGGTTGTGTTATTCTCTTCTAGTATTCCTGTGCTAAAAAATGATAAAAATCTACGTTATTACATATACTTGGGTATATATTTTTCCAACTTGGAGTATGTGTTGGGATTGGGAAAACAGCTCTATGACAAGTTTAAAATGCGAGGAAATGGTGTAGGTCTGAGCACATATAGCACTCTTAACACTTTGAATAGATTTTATTACGAGCGATGATGCATGACCCATGTTTACAGTAACACTATACTCTTTACTCTTGGTAAACTGCGGTTAGGGATAGATTTAATTTTTTTTCTCCTTCATTCATCGGTAAACACAGCCGCGTATTAAAAAAACCATATCTGTAAGGTTTATCCCTCATATTTCGGTTGGGGTGACGATGTGCGGGGTGAATCAGATTCGAACATTACAATATTTTTCATTTTTTTGCCATCTCATAAACGACAATAATTTCGACTGGTTTAATGATCATTTTATCATCGATGTATACTCTCGGATTAAATACACGATTCCAAATGATTCTGTTTCTTTGAAATGAACTCTTTTGCCCCACTCCCCAGAGTCGCAAAATCACCCTAACCCCTGATAACCGATGAAAAAAAATTCGAGTGAAAAAAAACTGCTGAAAAGAAACGTAACCAGGAACTTCTTCACAGTCCCCTTGTAATCGCCAGGTTTATAGTAGCGATTCGAGTGAAATCAAATTCGATAACATCGATTACACTATACGTATAAATACGTATAATAGTAGCACATTTCTAATAACGTGCGCATCTGTGACCGCCAATTGCCTTATCACTCTGAGAGAGAAAAAAATTAATCGCGTCACTGCGGTAGACTTGGTAAATAAAAAAAATTTTTTATGTATCTTCCGGGGTGCGTGAAAGGGTTAGATGGCTTTTCAGAATTAATGAATTGTGTAACCTATACCAGGGTGTATATTCGATAACGTCAACAATGACGTGCAAAAAAAAAAAAAAGAACCGAGAAGAAAGAAAATACGAGTGTGGAAAGAAAGAAATACATCCTATGAAAAAAGTATTGAACTGTGATATCGTTAACTCTTTGCATTATTCATTTTTTAAATCACGCTACCCATCTCGTATTTCGATGAGACGAGTGACTTTTTTTTTCACTTCTCGCCGTGTACACTTTGCGATCCGTCTTTTTTTCTGTCATGATGTCCCAGTGTAAGAATGTTTGTTGAAATACACGTACATGTACAATGGATTAATCGATGTGATTCATCAAAACTATTATTTCACCAGTTTGGTCGGCTAATTTACAATGAAGAAGATGCCACCAGATTGGGAGATAAAGGGCGGTGTATTTGTATGTGTGGAAGATTCGGTGAATTGATGAAAATTGTACGACTTTATCAAGATGTGTTTTATAAAATTGAAAAAAAAGAAGTACCTATAGTTCAGTTTATTCAAGGAATTTTTATTTCTGCGTTAGAATGATTCTGAATAATGTTGTTTTCAAGTGAAAACTTTCCCTGGTTTTCAAGCTATGTTAATCTAGCTGTGGAGTCTTCAAAGTTGGAAAAAATCAAATAATGATAAAAAATTGGAGTTGGTAAAATTTTTTTAAAAATTTCTCAATTTTTGATGAAAAAACCTTCTGAATAACTTCACTCTTTAAGAAAAAAAAAACATCTCACGCTCCCTATGTACTTCCTTCATAGATAAGTTTTCAGAAAACAGATTTGATAATTTTTTTAAAAAATTTCAATCCGCGTCAGAATCCTTCTAACCTTTTGAGTAAAAAATATTTTTCCGCCTACCCTATCAATTGACCTAACATTATGAGGGTGGATTGCAAAAAAAAAAGTTTAAGGATTTTGACCACATTCAGTGTACCTACATCTGCATTTTGAGTTGAAAGTCACTTGGAGACATTTTTAACGCCGGAGATGCTCCTAGAGAGAAGATTTGGGTGCTCAAAGAGAAGGAATTTTTGAAAAATTTCAATTTTACGCTCTAACCCATATCCAACCTGTTTTTGGAAATTGTTTATTTTTTTGGTAAATTCGTGTCTTGAAAATACTTATTTTTTCGAATAATTCTTACTCGAGAATTATGTCATAACATCAAAAGATATCATTCTAAAACTAGAGGAATATTTTGGAATGCTGTGATGGCAATTTTTAATGAATGTTGCCAAATTTAAAGAATCGAGAAGAATAACTAAAAATAACAACCAATTTTTTTCATTTTTTAATGAAATTTGGCGGTATAATGACCGAAAAAATGGCATCACTGAATTCCAAAATATTCCCTCACATTCAAAAAAGATTTCTCTTGCTTCTTTGGCATAATTGAGGCGAAATATTTGAGAAAAAAAATTTTAAAATACGAATTCACCCAAAAATGAACGATTTTCAAATTTTCAACCGCTCAGTAAAACCCTTAAAGAGGTCTTGAATTTTAATGGAAATGGCCAAAATCCGAATCAGGTTCCTACTACATCTTTTGAAGCCAGGCCATTTCTCCCAAAATAAGTCAAGCGTGGACTAGAGCGAAAAACACGTGTTTTTTTTTCGAAAAGTCCCTTTTTTGAGGACCCATATCTGTCCTTCAGAGACTCCTCCATAACAAACAAATGTTTGAGGTACTTTGGAGTAAAAAATTGAAGTCTTCACTGAATTTGGTCAAAATTGTAAGATTAACTTTTTGGGAGGGGGGGGGGTGTCTGAGGAAGTTCACCTTATTTTTCATGCCAGAGGAAGAGAGGGTTGAAAGTATTGAATAGTGTGTATTTTTCTGATGAAAACTAACCGAATCCGAGAATCAGGATGTGAAGACGTAAAACTTTTAAGGGGGGATCAGTGTTGCAAGAGTGGAGTAGGGGAGTCGTGGTGAGGAGTGCAAGTGAGTGAGCCTTTTTTGAGGAGTATATGCTGGAGTAAGAGCAATCTATGCTGTAATGTGGAGCCGCACACTCCTATATGATGGGAGTATTCCCGCTGTTTCAAAAAGGTGTTGGAGTGTTTCCAAATCAAAATTCCTTACATTTGGTTTACACATATTTTTCATTTTTCAAGAACTGAAGAGAGGAGTTACTTCCTAACATGACTTAATTTTACCGAAATTTTCAGTTTTTTGTTTCTTTATCTTAAAACTCAACGACTTTAGGGAAGATAACAAAAACTGACGTGCATCGTTAATCTTTTCTTATCACAAACACTGATAAATCTCCGCAGGAAGCCTTGAACTATGCTATAGGCTAGCTCAGTAAATCGATGATGTCATTGTGCTATCTCTTGAAACGACTGGTGTCTTCCATGGTATCAAAAGGAAGATAATTGGTTCCACGTTTGTGTGAGATTTCAGGAAGTGGGAGAAAAAAATGCAAAATCTCAAACGTTTTTTTATGTGAGTTGAATGAGAGCCGCACCCTATAGTCGACATCTTGGTCATGGGCGAGGATGTTGTCTAAAATTGGCATGTGAGCTCATTTCAACCACAGAGGCACCAAACTGAAACGTTGAAAGGAGTTTTCAATTTTGAAAATTCTGGGCGATTTTATAATTTTTTCGGATTTTTGTAAAATTGGGAGGGGGCTTACCAGCACAGCACAATTTATTTTTCACTAAGGGATCTAAAAAATTGGGAAGGGGACAGAAAAATGGCTGGGAACGCGTTTTTTTGTTGAAAATAACGAAAACGTCAATAGGTAACGCCATAATTTTAATTATTTGAATGATTTTCTGCAATTTGAAAGATTTTGGTTGCTCTAAATGAGATCTTTATGAGAAGTGAAATTGCAAAGGAGATACTTACAAAAAAACCACGTTTCTTTAAGAATTTTCGTAATGGAGATCTCAGGTAAACCTTCAAATGTCAATTTCTCGATCGTTAGAAATTCAATTTCGCTCAACTATAGGTACTTATTTAAGAAATTATTGAATTGAATTTTTGCTCAATTTCATTTATCGATAATTTGCCAAAAATATGCTTCTCCAGATTCTTTTCCACGTTCTATTTTCCGTTATAATAATAAACACGGATTAATCCTCAAAAATGCACTTTCACGTTCTTCCAAAATATCATCTACGAGTAGTTTCTTTTTGTTAAAATACGTTTAATTAAAACATACTCGCTTTGCGTCGTTTAACGCTAAACCGCCAACGCCATCGCAAACGATGCGGTTTCACAAACGAAAAAGAAAAAAAATCATTCAATTTATAAATTGGAAATTTGCATTATGCGGTTTACCATACTATCGCGTATCTCGCGTAACGTTCCACAAAGCAGGCGAAAAAAATCAAAGTGAGAGAGAGAGACAAAGCCAGAATAAACAAAACTTTAAACTGCTCGCTAATAAAATAATATACCATTATATAACCGGTTCTCCTTATATGGATTTCGCAAAACTCGCGCATCAGTTGGTAATAGAGTAAATGATCATAAATGAGCGTGTTCGGTCGTTTATAAAACGTAAATCTTACATTTTTCATATAAATCTTGGTAAAAGTGCAACAGCAAATGTTCAGCTAGACTGATAAATGAATTACACAAACTATAAATACGCAGAAAATATTGCAAAAAATACGTCACATTAATGCCAATGCAGTTTTTTTTCTCCTCTTTTCTTATTCTTTGATTAAATTCAGCTCCTTTACCCTCTCTCTCTCGGTTCCCTTGCCGAATATTAACAAGGAGTAATTTTTGTACCCGTCGCGATTCGCGATCTTTACCTTTATAAATTTTTCAACGAAGTACAGATCTTACCTACTTGTGTAGGAAGAATAAAAGATGCGGGAAAAATTACAGTACATATTTGAATTTCAAAAACCACTGTTGAGGTTTTGTAAAAAAATCCAAGAAGGAAAAAATACGACCGTAAATTAGAAACAATACGATCTTGCTGGTTTTTTATTCAGCTTGTATGTACCTGTGCTCTTCGACAGGTTCTTGAGCTGGGCAAGTGTATTCAACGTGGTCTTATAGCTAAAAAGCTTCTTGTAGCTGGTGTCTTGTATATGTATTACGTGATCTGATATGGAATTAAATTAAACTTGCTTTCGTTTAATAGTTTATACATATGGTTTGCAATGAAGTTCATTTTTATCTGTTTCAGTCATGATCAATGATCAGATGACCTACACCTTGACGGAGCAAGCTTAATTGGTATGTATACTTGGTTTGAAATTGTTAAAGGATTATTTTAATCGTACGAGTATAAGTTTGCTTTGAAAGTTCCCCAAATTATTATGTCTGTCGAAAGTGTGAATGAATTTGAAAATTATCAATTTTTCACAAGCCCTTGAGGAACAATTTTTAGAGGTTCGAAAGTGAAAAATTCAGTAAACCTAAAGGGTATTCCCGGTTAAGATAGGTGAAATGGCCCTGTTCTCAGATTTGGAAAATCATGATGGATTATTGTTGGGTACCTCCAATAAAAATTTTCGACTGGAATTTCCGCCCCCCAACCCACCCCCCTTGGTCAGTATAGCCAAAAAACGCGTTTTTTGCGCGAAAAATTCGGTATCCATGAGTGGTGGGGATAAAATTTTGGTACCACGCGGAATGTATAGGGAAAGCCTGGGCCTTTCAACACGATTTTTTTCAAAAAATTTTATCGTAGTGGTGGGGGTAAAATTGACAAAAGAAAACTTTGAAGCGCCACAGCTCCGAACTGAAGGGTACTACACAAAAACTGTTTTCGCCAAAATGTGTCTTTTTACTAGTACTTTCTTCCTACTGATCCATGAAATTGAAATTTTGTCTGCAAAAGGCTCATATGTGCAAAAAACCCTGAAAAATACGCGTTTTTCGCGTTTTTTTTGTAAAATTATGCAAAATATGAGAAAAATGTATAGAACAAAACATGTTAAGCGTCGAATTTCACCCTAGAAAACGTGTTCATAAGGTTGTCAAAACGCTCATCTACTGAGCTAAGCGCGCGCACACATCACATCTTTGCAGCAAAGTCATGACTCATGAGATGAGGTATGGCACCTCACTGTGCACTATCCTGATAAAGTGATAATTGTCACGTTGGTCATGTCGCTACATAGTATGGGGCGAAAAATCGCTACTGCAAACTTGTCAAAAATTCCAGCTTTTGCCAAAATTATCAAAAAAGTCACATTTTTGTAAAAATTATAAAAAAATTCTAACTTCTGTCGAAATTATCAAAAAAGCACTGTTTTTGGTCATAATTGTCGAAAATACATTTTCTTCTGAATGATGTTATCAAATTCCTAATATTTTTTGTAAAAAAGAGCAAAAAAACCTGTTGTTGTCCGAAATGTCGAAAATTCCAATTTTTTGCCATAATTATCAAAAAATCTTGACTTTTTGTAAAAATTGCCAAAAAAGCACATGTTTTATGCCAAAATGTTCAAAAAATCTTATCGCCGGAATAATTGTAAAAAAAGTCTCATTTTCGCCAAAATTGTGGAAAAAATTATTGAAAAATCCCAACTTTTGTCAAAATTTCCAAAAAAGTTCCGTTTTTTGCCAAAATTGTTGAGAAAATACCTTTTTTTGACGTTATCTAGAAAGTCCTAATATTTTTTGCAGAAATGACCAAAAACTTTGTTAGAAGCCAAAATTTCAAAATTTCCTTCTTTTGCCAAAATGATCCTAAGAAGTCCGTGTTATGTTTTTTGCCAGAATTTTCTGCAAAATTCTGCTCTTGCCTAAATTGTCAAAAAATCTCGTTTGCGTCAGAATCGTAAATAATTTCCTTTTTTGTCAAAATTATAAAAAAAACTCCTAACTTTGTAAAAATTGTCAGAAGAAAACTCCTTCTTTTTGCCAAAATCTTGATTTTCCAAAAATTATCTTTAAAAAATCCTGTTTTTTGCCAAATCATTGTCAAAATTAATTTTTTCTTAGTTATTTCAAAATGAATAGATGAATTACATGCCTAGGTATCGTAAAAAACTTCTGTTTTTAGCCAACATTTTCAAAACTACTGCTTTTTGTCAAAATTGTCTGCAAGTTCCACTTCTTTGAAGAAATATTGTGGGCAAAGGCCTTTTTCTGATGAATTGTCCAAAAAATTCTGTTTTATAAAATGGTTAATAAAATCTCGTGTTAGCCAAAATAGATTGAAGGTGCAGTTTTTGAAAAAATTGTCAAAAAGTCCTAACGTTTATCAGAATTTGTCTCAAAAGTGCTACTTTCTCCATTTTTAAAATCAATACTTGTAATTTTATAGATATTTTTTCTCTCGATTTATTTTTCTATTCATTTTCTCTAGTTCTCTTTAAAAATTGAAAAATTCTGACCCGAAAGAAATTTATACTTGTAAATAAAATGATAAGTACCTATGTTACTGCTAAAAAAAATTGATTTTTCAAACAATTTGTCACTCATGATGGGTCAAGTTTTTGAATTTTGGTAAGATTTGTTGAACATGTAGGTATGGTACCTATTGGATTTGAAAAAGATTTTGTTGAAATTTTTGAAAATTTAAATTTAAATCGAAATTTGTATTTTCTGCAAATACTGATTTTGAGTTAGATTTCTGAACAATTTTTGGGTAATAATTGCCTACTCTTGGTAACTTTTTGTAAGTTTGACTTGCGATATTTTCATTTTGAAGGATTTTGTTGACCAAGCATTGTGGAAACGTGTTTAAAATGAGAAGACTGTGAAAATTATAACTGAATCGCTCTGACCTCAATTTGAATATTTTTGGTAAGTATTTTTTTATTCAGAGAGCGCATGATTACAATATAAGCTAACTTCAGTAGATGAGCGTGTTGACAACCTTATGAACACGTTTTCTAGGGTGAAATTCGACGCTTAACATGTTTTGTTCTATACATTTTTCTCATATTTTGCATAATTTTACAAAAAAACGCGAAAAACGCGTATTTTTCAGGGTTTTTTGCAAATATGAGCCTTTTGCAGACAAAATTTCAATTTCATGGATCAGTAGGAAGAAAGTACTAGTAAAAAGACACATTTTGGCGAAAACAGTTTTTGTGTAGTACCCTTCAGTTCGGAGCTGTGGCGCTTCAAAGTTTTCTTTTGTCAATTTTACCCCCACCACTACGATAAAATTTTTTGAAAAAAATCGTGTTGAAAGGCCCAGGCTTTCCCTACACATTCCGCGTGGTACCAAAATTTTATCCCCACCACTCATGGATACCGAATTTTTCGCGCAAAAAACGCGTTTTTTGGCTATACTGACCAAGGGGGGTGGGTTGGGGGGCGGAAATTCCAGTCGAAAATTTTTATTGGAGGTACCCAACAATAATCCATCATGATTTTCCAAATCTGAGAACAGGGCCATTTCACCTATCTTAACCAGGAATACCCTTTATAGTTTTTTTAAATTGAGCAGTCCCTTTTTCTGTCCAAAATTAAAATTTTCTATGGATTGGAAAGTTGAGGTCATTGATATTTTGAAAAATGAAAAAAAAAACATCCATCTAGTAATTTGAGCTAGTAAACTTGAGTAGTACTTTACTGCAAAAAAGTGAAAAAATCCAAAAACAATGTACCTATAAAATTTCATCTAAGTTCATAAAACTTCATCTGTTTGGATAAAACTTGATACATAATAGAAGATGTACTTCTATAAAAATGTATCTAATTGGACTATGTTTGATGAAGTTTGATCTAAACAGATGCAGTTTTATGAATTTTGATAAAATTTTATTGGTAGTGTACATTCTGGTCACAAAATTCTATGGAGGATATTTCAATGTACATATTTTTATGAACTTTGATAAAACTAAACTTCTTTTAAAAAATTTAAGGTATCTATGTAGGTTAGGGTGCGTCAAAAGAACAATAGAAAACACTTTTTTTAAAAATTGGGGTAGCTTACCCCCTAAAAGTGTTCCATTTGGTCAAAAAATACTACCTACAAAATTTCAGATCAAAAAAATTATATTTAGAGGTCGCGCACAAGAGTTGAATGTTGAGAATGTACGAGCGCGTCAAGCGAAAACTTCCCACGGTTGCGCGGCGGGGATTACAGCGTTGCGTTCCCTAGCAAGATTGGAGCAGTTTTACAGAACGGTACCCCCTCTACAATGCATGTTAAGTAAGTCTAGTCCCTGGTAGGATTTCTAAGATGTTATTTATGTGGATTCAATAACAATTTTTCAATTCCGAAGCTCATTGTAGGTGGAAATATGAAAGTTTTTGAAAAATTAAGAAAAAAGTATGAATTTGAGGTTTTATGTGTGACGCAGTCAGCGATACCATACCATATGTCGGAAAACTTTTTTTTGAGATAATCGCGTTTTCATGGAAAAAGTCAGAAAATATCAAAAAAAATTTTTTTGTCGATTCATATACTATGAAGCCTATACTTTGGAATGGGTGTACCCACCGATCTCAAACACGTCGTTTTAGTGGTGAAAAACCGGTTTTACAAAAGTGATTTTCATAAAAAAATGTCAAAAAAAAAAAAAAAAAATATGATGTAAAACCATTAAAAGATGAAGAAAATCAAAAAAAAAAAAAAATTAAAAATGTTACAAAAATAACCCAAACTTTTAAACACGTTTTTCTCAGAATTTTGGTTTTTGAATTTCAAAAAATACGCAACTTTGAAATTTTGCAAATTTGTCAGATTTTAATATTTTGAAAATCTGTTTGCACCATTGAAAAGAGGAAGAAAAACACTACCAGAAACCACAATAAAACGAAAAAAATTTTTGCCGACATATGGTATGGTATCGCTGGCTGCGTCACATGTATTATTCTGATCAGCAATTGTAGGAAAAAAATTTATGGGATAAATTTACGTTGAAATGTGAATATTTGATATAATTTAGCGATTCAAGTTGATGTTTTATCGACTAATATACATTTTAAAGCCGTTACTTAGTAAAAATGGAATGTTTCAGTTTCTGAATTCCATAATTTTGGTTAAAATGAATTCTAGAGCCAAAAAATCATGATCAATATTTTTTTATAGTTGTTTTAAAAATCCAAGAAAGATAGTATCACTTGATAAGTTGTGGTGGGGATGCCGCTCTCGTTATAGTTGCGCAAAATCAACCCCGGTACGTTACGTTGCGTTTCCCGCGGTGCCGTCGTGGGAAGTGTTGTGCTTGCGCGCGCTCGCAGCTCTCAACATTCAACACTTGTGCGCGACCTCTAAATATTAATATTTTTCAACAAAAATTTTATGGTGTCATTTTTTCGTCTAAAGGAACAACATTAGCGGGTAAGACCTTAAAATTTCAAAAAAAATGTAACATGACGCACCCTAATGTAGGTACAAAAACACCACACAATTGATACATCCTGATGAAATACAAACTATGCCCTGTGAAATAATCAAATGTATTTATAAAATAACATATTTACGCGAATAAAATAATATGTAGGTACTTACATAAAAAATGAAGAAATAGAAAATCGCCATAATGCGAATGTTAGTGTGATCGGAACATTAGTTAGCGAATTCGAAAGCGAGTGTAAAAATATTACAAAGTCATCTTCTATGTTTATTAACTTTTCAGAAACATAAACTATCTTATCTTATCTAAGTTATTAATTTGAGAATTACCTGTAATAACGGCAAAATAAACAATTACAGATAAAGACGCAATTTTTACATTATTTTCAACACTTTCCCTATAATTCAAGATTTAAATAACAGCAATGATTACTGCTCTGTACAAACACAAAGAACGTCAATCATGTTTTCTTGAATTCGGTGATCGATGTTAAAGATGCTTCATTAGTGGTGATCAACTCGGATTAGCAACTCGAATCAGCTACATGGATCCACAATATAGCCGCATCAGCATTTTCGATGGGTACACCAGTTGTTGAGTGAAACATACTCAGACATCCGGCAAAATCAGCATAGCTGGAAGGTTTGAGCTGTCTTTGATTCGGGTTTCAGACAGCTGATGTCTTTGGTGGTAAAATTCTTCAGAGATTTCAATGAAACGCCAACTGTGTGACGTCAAGGCATGTATCTCTGGCAATGTACAGCAGCTAGTCTACTGTTGATTGATGATCAATAGGAAACATCAGACATAATGATTTCTGATTGCTTTCCCCGAGGTCTAAAACCTAGATTTGGCGTGTAGTTAGCGACTATGGATTTCTTCAAAGTATCCATTGAGTTTTTCCATTTGGAATGATTTTGGCTTCGGACAGCTTCTGCTTACAAATTTGGTGAAGCTTCAAATTCAGTGGAGAAAATCTTGATTTCAACGCAATTAGCGAGATCGTTGGGAATCAGCAATTCCGATCAATTTTGGCCATGTAATAATCGCCATTTAGTCAACTCTGTACCACACACAGAATCGTCTCGACTATCATTGATGGAATTATTGTTAGTGTCATCAACTATGCATGGTGAAATATTTGAATGTATTTATAAAATAACATATATACACTAATAAAATATGTATACGAAAAATAAAGAAATAGAAAATCGCCACAAGTCACAATCAGGGCTGTTAAATTAAGGTGCACCGGGGGAAGTTGGAATTTGGGGTAAGTTAGAAAACTTGCTCTAGCGCCTAGAGGTTTATATCTGGCGAAGTGCCACTAAAGGTGACTTGAGGGTACTACCCCTACTTCATCACGGCATGAAAATTTTCGCAATTCAGTTTCATTTTAGATGTCTTTGGTTCAATTGTATTTTGTTGTTGTTTTGAACTTATTTTGAATTTGGTCTAAAATACAGACTTTCTATTTCTTAGTTTTTCGCATATAGCGGACGAACCGTGCGTCCTAGTGAAAATCTGATGAGAGTGATCTCAAAGAGAATTAAATTCTCTACAATTTTGTTTTTGTGCAATTTTTCTAGGACCCTCGGTTTGTGATCTACGCCTCTGCAAAGTTTAGCCTGTTCTGACTTCCCCCAATTGGGGTAAGTCAGGACAGTTTATATTTTATTCCACTGAGCGAAAGCTACTGTGTCAATCACGCTCAAATTTTTACCATAGGTTAAGAACCCTTTGCGAAAAATCATTCTGACTTGCCCCGGTGCACCTTACCGTAATTTATTCGCTGGTAAAATACGGTAAAATATGGTATTTTACGGTATTTATGGTATTTTACTAACATGAATATGAAGAGTTATTTTTTGTAGTTTGCTTCGAAGTTCTGAACTTCTGACCTGCCTCTGAAGTAAATTTTCATCTGATTTAGGTGTTATTGGTTATTGAAGATTATAAAAAATTTTCCGTGGACTTTTTTTGGAAATTTATGGGGAAAATTTTTGGTAACTTTCAAATCATAAATTTCCATGGAAATTTGGAAATTTATGAAGGAAAGATGGAAAAAATTGTTAATTTGGCTTTTTGGTAAATTATGGTAAAATACGGTAATAAACTTTTGGTAAAATACCGTAAAATACGGTAAAATACCGCCGTAATTTACCAACATAAATTACCTTACAGCCCTGGTCACAATGCAAATGTTAGCGTGATTGGAACATTAGTTAGCGAATTTGAAAATCGGAAACGCGAGTACCTATAAAAATATTACAAAGTCATCTTTGATGTTTATTGACTTTTCGGAAACATAAACTAAGTATCTAATTAATTTGAGAATTACCTGTAATAACAGTGAAATGAACAATTGTGACGCGCTGAGCGATACCATACCATAAGTCAGAAAACTTTTTTTTGAGATAATCGCGTTTTCATGGAAAAAGACAGAAAATATCAAAAAAAAAAATTTTGTTGATTTATATACTATGAAGCCTATACTTTGGAATGGGTGTACCCACCGATCTCAAACACGTCGTTTTAGTGATGAAAAACCAGTTTTACGAAAGTGCTTTTCTTCAAACCGAAATCATACCATAAGTCGGCGTAGTCCATATCAACTGAAAATGATGTAAAACCATTAAAAGATGAAGAAAATCAAAAAAAAAAAAAAAATTACTGTTCACTTACAAAAATAACCCAAACTTTCAAAAACGTTTTTCTCAAAATTTTGGTTTTTGAATTTCAAAAAATACACAACTTTAAAATTTTGCAAATTTGTCAGATTTTAATATTTTGAAAATCTGTTTGCACCATTGAAAAGAGGAAGAAAAACACTACCAGAAGCCACAATAAAACGAAAAAAAATGTTGCCGACATATGGTATGGTATCGCTCAGAGCGTCACAATTACAGATAAAGACGCGATTTTTACATTATTTTCAACACATTCTTCATACAAAAAAAGATAGATACATCTCCTCAATTAGTAAAATGAGTGATGCAATAATATAGTGAAAGAATCAATCAATATGGTGAACGCAAACGCAAAAACTCTCTTGCAATCAGTGACTAGCTGATGGCTTGTTGAATAAATTTGTAGTAATAACTTTTTATAAATCACTGGTGCTTGTGGAAGAATCAATGAATTGCCGCGTCGCACCTGGCATTTGGTCAAACTTATATTGGAAGCAGAGCTTTTTTCCTTCCGTTTTTTTGTCTTTTGAAATTGTAAATTTACAAAGTTTTCTTTGTGCGCCTGCATAAATGTTTCCAATTTGTCGACTTCTCGCGTAGGTACTCATTCTTGTCTCCATCAAATTTGATTGATTGACCAAAAATACACCTATGATTGGAACCTTTCCTTGCAGGGAAGGCTGCATCCTCTTTTTGCTGGAACTAATCAAATTAGGGAAAAAAGAAAAGCGACTCACCCTGGTGCTGTGGATTTAGCCTGAGATGATTAATAGAATTGAAATAAAACTTGATATTAAAGTTTACAATTTTAATTTGGCAATTTACAATTTAAATTGAAATTTAATTTGAAATTAAAATGCTAGAAATTATGAATAGAATTTAAAATTTAAATTTAGATTAACTAAAATTTAAGAAATTTAAAATTAGAGATTTTTGGATTGAAAACTTGGAGAAATTTAAGATTAGGTAAACTTGAATTTTTTAAAATTATATTTAGGCGAAAAAGATTAAATCTTAAGTTATAAATAAGTTAATAATAAAGCTCCAAAGAGACTTACCAGTAAAATCAGATTTTAATGAATAGGAAATTCCTCATGACCAATTGGGTACAAGTTCGCGAACCGAAATTGTCAAATTCGCGATTGAAAATTGACTTGTGAAGAAACGAATTCACAAAAACGAAAATTAGA
Organism: Planococcus citri; assembly: GCF_950023065.1. NCBI lineage: Eukaryota > Metazoa > Arthropoda > Insecta > Hemiptera > Pseudococcidae > Planococcus > Planococcus citri. The sequence continues at coordinate 56,425,616 of NC_088679.1, forward strand.
ACTTGAGAAAATTTTATTCTCGGAATACGAAATTGAAGTAGAGTTAAGTGAACAAAAAAAAAACAGCAACTCTGAAGAACTTGAAAAATTAAATTCGCGGATAAGAAGTTGAGGTATAGTTAAGTGAACTCGAGAACAACAACTCGGAAGTCTGGAAAGCAACTGAGCGAGTTTAGATCTATCCCAATTATATTTATAGTTAAATTTTGATGATTTAGAAGGGGACACCTGATAAACCATAAATTGACCAATAGGGTGACTGAATTTTATTTGGGGAAAATATCACGAAATGCACAGATTTGAAATGCAATGTGACATTTATGATCGTTATGAAAAATGCAATTTGGGGGTGCAAGTGTACCAAGGCTTAAAAGAGATACCAAAACTGGATACACAAATTATGCTAAGTAGGTGATAAAAAAGTCATAAAATATTATACCAGATTTTGAAATTCCCACTGTATACTGTATACTATTGGTGGTTAATTATAAGGGTAAGTATTTTCCTTATAATTTGTAATTGTTTAGCCAAATCATAAAATGCTAATGCTAATTTTGGCTTATACGTATGACTCAGAGAAGTGACCTCATCCCAAGGGAGAAAACCTTAACTCACAGCTGCAAAGGTTTTATAAGTTTGACTTTTATGATCATAGATGACCATGGATTTTTATGGTCATAAATGATTGCAAAAAATGAACAGTAATCAGCCAGCTGCGGCTATAAAGTTTTACTCTCAGATGAGTAAATACGTAGTTTTTCCGAATTAATTGAAAGATCACGAATTAAATTAGGGGTAGCATAAGTAGTAGTTATATTTGCGGAGCTATAGATTTGCAGCTAAATATATCCAGATTTTGGGTGGAGAATATCACATGTTTTCTTGTAAAAATTCTCAGGAAGCAGTTTTTTGATAAAATAGTCAAATGGTCGTATAATTTTTGCCAAAATTTCTGAGAAATTTGTGCTGTTTTTTGTCAAAACGTACAAAAAGCACTAATTTTTGCCTTGCATGCCTGAAAAGTCCTCTTTTTTGGTTTGAAGTTGGCCAAACAACTTCATTTTCTATTTACATCGTGGAAATTTGAAATTTTTTATTTTAGTTAATTATTGGAATCAAACCAAGACTTTTGACCAATTTTTGACAAAAAAAAAAAAAAAAAACTAGAGATTAGAATTACCTAATTATCAAAAGTGCGTACCTTCCTAATAATATTTAGGTAGTGAAACAATCAACCATAATATGGCGAACGCAAACGCAAAAACTCTCTTGCAATCAGCGACTAGCTGATGGCTTGTTGAACTTTGTACGTAACTTGAATGAATAGTTTATCGTGCTAACCCTCTTTTTTAAAGTAATGATAAATTGCACCCAAAACGAACAATTTAGTCTTCGATTGTGGCCGGAGCACATTACTCAACCTAGCAAACATGGTGAGGGAATCCCCGCTTTGAAACCGAATGTAGGTATTGGTAATTTTATAATTTTTTATAAATCACTGGTGCTTGTGGAAGAATCAATGAATGGCCGCGTCGCACCTGACATTTGGTCAAACTTATTTTAGAAGCAGAGCTTTTTTCCTTCCATTTTAAATTTACAAAGTGTTCTTCGTGCGCCTGTACAAATGTTTCCAATTTGTCGATTTTCTCGCGTAGGTACCTACTCATTCTTGTCTCGATCGAACTCGATTGATTGGTAGAAAATATTCCTATGATTTGAATCTTTCCTTGTAGAAGAGGCTGCATCCCCTTTTTGCTGAGATTCATCACCAAAAAAAAAAAAAAAAAAAAAAACGACTCGCCCTAGTGCTGTGGATCCAGTTAAAAAAGTTCAATCGATGGTGTAGAACATGGAGTGTAGGTACGTTTTAAACCGTAGCTGACATTTGATGTCGGGACACCTTGTATGTTTCAAGATTTTCTCTTAATATCCTATCGATAAATTTCCTCGTCGACATTCCGTGTACATTGTACCTCTGTAAATAGTTATGTACACGACATGGAGACTCGATAGGCTCCTAAGGGTGATCAACGACGATGACGACTAAGACTGTGTCGAAACTCCAACGCATTGAAAAATAATCGAACTCTCGCAAGACCATCGACAAGAGACGGTCGAGAGAGTAAAAAAAAAAAAGGCGCGCAATCGGCGTACACAGAAGTCAATTTCATGGCAGATTGCAGGGTGCTGGGCGATTATTACATTTACAATAGTGTTCTTAAGCGCATTGTTTCTGTCAAGTAGAAATTACGAGCGTAGGCAGCTCGGTGTAAGACCGAGATAACGGACATTATTCAAGCGGCTGATGGACAAGGCCAGGTTGTTAAACGGCTCGCCGAAGGGAAGCTATTTGTTTTTACGACGAGCGACAATGACTTTCTGGGTCGACGGTTGGGCGCGATTATAGCCCGGCGAAAATGCCGCCGACCAAACATATCGCTCGCTCGATGCTTTCTACCAGTTTCCACTCTCGCTCCCTGGCACCCTCTTGTGTGTGATTCTACACAAATTTTCTCATTTCTCGGCGAGCTGAGCTGACGATGACGCGGAAATGCACCTTTATTCTGGACATCGGTATTTCGTCTCGGTATCTTTTCCTATTGTAACTGTTATGGCTCGAATATCCAAGCTGTTACTTGGCCCTTTTGCTCGATTATATTTTCCGACACGGTGGCGTATAGTGTAGTTCAATCTGCAAACCCTCCCTCGCATACACACAAGGTTGTACTATTGACCAGTTCTATGTACTTACTTGGGTACTGCAAACCCTCTTCTACATTCCTCGATCATATACAATTAAACTTTTCTTCATCTGGCTACTTTAGTACCCAGCTTCGTACGCCTCCTATACTCTCGGATACTTGCACACTGTTTAAGTGAATGATCTCGAACGTAATGTATGCTAAATGCTCGACCAGATACCTTTGCCTGTGTGTAATAGAAAGTAATGGTCGATTTCGAGTATTACGTTTATTGTTTTATTTCCAATGGCCAAGTACCTACCTCGTATCATTTTTACCATCCAAATGATACCTTTTATAATTCCATTCTGTGCTCTGTGTGCTCGATGCTCCATGTCCAGGGACCCTTTATCGTCCGGTAATCTTTGCTTGGCGCGATTTTCACTTATATTGTCTGCTGTGTGGTTCCAAAGGTAACCAGAGAGGGATGTTATTGCGTACACTCGACATGATGAGAAAAACTATTTACATGTTGAAAGCCACTCCACTTGATGCCCAGTGCCCATAAAGATAAACTGCTGAGTTTGCAGGCTTCTCTAATATGTTTTATTATGTTATCAGCTGCGTTTTGCGTTGCTGTATGATGGAGAATGTTTGCAGATAGTATGCCTATGGAATTCGTGGAGGGAAGCTAATTTATGGCCAATTAATACGAGATGCGTGAATTGTTCGGTGTTTTGTGAGGGCAACATTGTGACGATAGGCTATTCCGTGAGTATTGAGTTGTATTTGAGCAGAGCAGAAGGAAACATATTCTGCCGAACAAAAAAAAATAAAAATTACTTACTATGAAAATTATTTGTATTACAAATATCTGTATAGGCTTAATGTATGCGTCTATTTTGGTCTGCAATTTTTCTCAATTTCGTTAAATGAGATTACTTTTTCTTTCTTTTTTTTTTTGAAAATCGTTCTACTTTAATAATTTTTATCAATATAGTGGTAGCAAGCGGCTTTCAGTCTGTTGCTTCCTACAAATCTGAACTTGGAACGATAGGTAATTTTTATGATGATTACCCGAATTGACCCACTTTACATACGTACAAAATATGGACCAAAAATGAAAGTGACTCTAATTTCACTCAGAATTTTGATATTTATATCCAATGACTCCGTATTCAATGTTCTCTTTTTTGACTGTCGAGTCAATTTTCTACAATGCCTTGCAAATCTGATATGATTTTGAAAAAAAAGTTATGTTTTTTATTTTTTAAAATCGAATTGAGAACATCTCAGCCGAAGTTATTTTAACAAAATTTGTTAAAATTTGGTGTTCGGGCTTGTACAACATTGGTCCGAAATTTGCGTTTGTCCAAATTTTCAAAAAATAATGGAAATTGGAAGAGTGAAAATAGTCAAAAACGTGAACAGGAATATCAATTGAATGGAAATCGAAAATTGTATTCTACGTATTTCATTTCAAATCAGCTCAATTACGGATTTTTTAGTTGCCCAAAAATATTTTGCAGGTTCCTTGTACCAACTTTAAGCTCCAGTTTTTGGTCTTCATTTGTTTTTATGGAGTACTTACCTCCTCCCCAAGTCCCCAATGATAATAAAATGATCCAGATTTTCATCAGATTCTGAAGATCCTACCTATTTAAAAAAAATTAATATGCCTCAAAACTCAATTTTTTTTTAAAATTGAGTTTTGAGGCATATTCTTCATTGCACCACATCGTTTCAAGTTAAAAATCCTTTTGCAATTGATTTCAATCATAGGTTTTTTTATTCAATTTATAGCCAATCAGTGAACATTATTTTGGAGAGAACAATTAGTGATTAGCGTTTATAATTGCCAGATGAGAGATTTTATTATTTGGAATTAGATAAATAGTATTAATTTCGTTTTGCTAATTGCTTTTGGCTGTACTTAATCAAATTTACGAGAAAAAAAAAACTAAAAAGCAAAAACCCTCTTGCAATCAGCGAATAGCTGATGGCTTGTTCTACCTTTTTTCTTGGATGACTTCATTGTTTTCTATTATATCTCACAAGAGAGTGCCTATGCGCGTGTTGGTAAATTCAAAAAAAAAAAAGGCTACCGTTGTAAAGAGAACCAACCGAAAATTTTTGCGCGTTCAGTGAGTGCTCTTCTACACAAGTAAACGACAAATGCCAACCGAAACGAAAAATTTTGTTTTGGTTGTCGATTTCAACCAATCACAGAGCAGCTTTTCATCATTAGTTGTCAGTTGCGAGTTGAGAGTTTAGCTACCCCTCATGTAGAAGAGCACTAAAGCGCCAACTTATACATATAACTGACCTGTCATACCCGAGGAGACGAGCCAAAAACGTTATTGTAGGTAACTGTTGTTTATCTATGCGAATGAACCACACGTGTTTCGCAAAACATAAAATTTACTATTTTTCAAAAAATCATAAAAAATTAGAAAAATGTTTGAATCATTCAAAATGCGATGCCCAATTATTTATAGTACTATAGTGAACAAACGAAATATATTGTGACAGATTGCCCATCTTCAAAATTGAAGGGGCAAACTTGATTCAAAATTTCTAAATTTGAGATGGTTCAAATTTTGATGATTTCAAATTTTGATGATTTCAAATTTTCAAATTGTGTTTACGTCTTCGGTTTTGAAAATAGGCAATTTGTCATAATAATGTTGTTTGTTTGTCCATTTGAGCACTACACAGATTATTAAGGTCAGTTTTAATGATGCAAACATTTTCTTACAACCTGTAGGAAAATTGAAGAAGTTAGGTACACCATTTTTGGACGAAAATTTACCAATTTTGATGAATTCGCCAAAAGTGAGAAAATGTTTGGATCATTTTGACTTCACATAAGTAACTCATAGTATTTGAGTGGACGAATAAAACAGGCTATTACAACAAATTAACAATCTTCAAAATTGAAGGGACAAAATAATGCAATTTGAAAATTTGAAATCTTCAAAATTTGAAGCATTCCAAATTTGGAAATTTCTCACTTGAAGGCGCGATTTTGGAAAGTTCCCCAAATTTTTATTTCTCTTCTTTGATAACTGGAAGGTCATGGACAAGATGCTGTTTTCAAAGTTTAGCAAAGAGCTAATTTCGATTTTAAGAGTCCCTTGAGAGATGGACCGCTAAATCAACTTGATATATTTTTGGATAAATGTTTCTTTTTCAAAATTGTATTTTTTCTATCTCAAAACCAAAATTTGAACTGATTTAGCCTCATGGACAGAGGATACATGTCCAAAAATTGTGAAAAGAACTGAAACACAACCGCAACGTAGGTATTTTGAAATATGTATTGAATAATTAGTAGATATCTCATGAAGTTTAAACCATATTACATCATAATTGAAATCCAATTATCTTATGGCGTGATTGTTCAAAGGTCTAATTTCCATGCTAATGGGTAATTATGCTGGTTTTTATCTGAAGAAGGCCAGTCTCCTTATCTTTCCTAGGTTAAATTTTTCCAAAAATGACCAAAGAATTATTATTCGAAGTATAATTATGGTACTATAAAAAAAATGAAATACACAGTTTCAGAAGTAGGTACCTATTCTAATCTTCCACTATCAGTTTAAGATAACAAAGTAAACGTATAAAAAATTGATAAAATAGACAAAAATAAGAAAATTTGTAAAGAAAACCATTAATTTAGACAGTATTGTACTTGAAAAAGTTGAATACAAACATGTTTTTGTAAGCGATGTAATCCTTAAACAATTAGCATTTGTAAGATAACAAAATGAACATTAAAAATTGATTTAAAAAACCGTTAGAAAGATGAAAAAATTGAAGGAAAAAAACGATAAGGCTAATAATGATGTAGCTATGAAGACTTGTTCCAATATGGCGGAGAAGAAGATATTTCTAACATTGATAAGCTTCCTTCTAGAACGTTCTACGTACAACGCAGTAGATAAACTGAGATTTGAAGGGAACAACAATTCAGATGTATTAATTTGAAGACTCCCTTACTGAAATTCTCATCAATGATTGTAAATCTTTGATAGTTCTATGTACTTATTTGGCTTTTCATTGAGTCATTTCTGACCGGTGGAGGTGAAATTTTTTGAAGAAAATTCTGCATGAAAAACGATAAAAAGGGGCGTCGGAGGATCCCAATTAAAAAAATAAGTTGATGTTCGAATTCAGCACATCGAAAAACCCAATGAACCGTATTTCATTACGATTTTTCCGGATTTTAGGAAATTTGGGGACTCGATTGAGGTCGTTGGAGAGGCCCAACCAAAAAAATCGAGTCGATATTCGTATCCAGCGTTCTCGAAAACGTTCTTTTCGACATTTTGACGAAATTTCAATGATTTTGAAAATCTCGCCTCGAAAAGTTTGTAATAGGTAACATAACTTTTCACATTTTTAAATCGTAGCTTCGAAAAATTTCAACTTTGAATTTTCGGAGCTAATCTCAAGCTTTTTCAGTGAACCGCGAACGAATTTTCTCTTGGCTTCACTATAAGTTCCGAGCAATTCAACTCCAAATTTAAACTTTTTGAAAAAAAATTTCACTCGGTGAAAAAAAACTTAAGTACTTACTCCATCCAATTCATCGCAACTGGTAGAAAAGAAAGTAAGTACATACCGATGCAAAATCCAATCACTCGCCAAAATTTGAAGATCTAAATGTGTATTTTTCAATTTTTGATGAATTTTAAAAAACCAAATTTTGGTCAAAAATGATGAAACCAAAATAGTACGAAATTAGTCTGGAAAGCTGAAATTGCGGTATATGTATTCTATTTTTACCCTACTTCGAATCGATTAAAAATTGTTTTGAATCGTTCTGAACTGTCCAGGAGTCTTTAGCGAATTTTTGAAAATTGAAATTTTCACAAAATTTTACTCAACGTTGAAAATCCAAAAATCATTCACACCCTAATTTTAACAAGCTGAGTTGATAGAAAGTGCTTTCAAAGCGTTCTGGAGCCTCCAGCTGTATTTTAGAAATTCTATGTACTTACATTCTCATAAAGTGCCATTTTATAAACCGTGCAATGTAAAATTTTATGGAAGTTTATATTTTCAAAAATTTGCTAGAAATTTCAAAACTCCTCAAAAAGATTCGAAACCATTTCTAATCGATTTGAGAGGTCGAAAATACGGTATTGAGCCTACTACATAAATTTTAGCTTTTTAGGTTGGTGCGGCGAAATTTTGATTTTCCCAATTTTGGGTTCAAATTATTATTTTTGAAAAATCACCAAAAATCTAAAAATACACTTCAACGCTTCAAGTTTCGGTTGGTTTTATATCTTGGCCAAAATAGCCTACTCGGTCCAGAATACTATTTGCTTGAAACTGGGACATTATTTCCAAAATAGGCTAATTGTAAGTAGAGGTTGAAGCGAAAAAATTGCGATGTTTTTTCAAAACGCCTTCTTTCTGAAGGCTCATACGATCTTCCCTTCAGGGAGACCTCTTGTGATGAAAGTTTCAAATCAAAATGAAGATCTCCTCGAAACTAGGTCAAAATCCTTTGAGTTTTTTTTTCAACTTTACAACATAAGTATTCATGTGAAATATTTAGGAAATGGCGTTCCATAGACATATGTACTTACTCAACACATACCTTATTGACAAAAAATAGTTGTATATGCATACCTATTACCTACCCCAATACTTACTTTTCTCAAAATAAATAATCAGCGTCAAGATTAGAGATTTACGCGAACTAGTTTCATTAAAATTTCATCAATGGCAGACGGCAGGATTAAGAATAAGATTTCCACAAGCTGCGAATAAATCAAGCATGTGGTTTCAATAAGTGTTCAAAAAATTTACTTAATGAACATTTCTATTTTTTTTCTCAAACCACCAAAACAAGGTAATTAACTGTCAGCATTAAAATATATCTTATTTTTTGGTTAAGTACATATACGTGAAATATATATAGCGTGGTCTTGGTATACGACGAAAAACAACCGAAAAAATATACACTAAATTTTCATAGAAGTGGAAGATACACGACCACTAGTTGGTATATAAAAAACCGCAACTCGTATGTAACCGACGACAATAACGCGTCTAGGTATTTGATTTTTATTTTTTTACCAACTCCTCATTTCGAGATATTCTGGCGCGAAAACCAATGAGTAAAACATTAGTTTAGAAACCACTTCCGAGCTGTTTTAATAAATATCTCGTGAATAGGCCGTATACGCCCCAACATTGTGTTTATTATTACTTTTTTTTTCAGTCGTATATTTCACCTCGTCCAGCAATACAAACTGTGGCGAAGAAGACGAAGGAGCGAAGAAAAAAAAAACATAACAAAGCTAAAGAAAAGATCGTAAATACATTGTAAATTTCGGTAATTAGGAGTTTTATATTCTAGGCTAATTTATGTTCTTAAAAAGGGGGGCAAAATAGACAAAAAAATCCTATAATCAATACGCATTTGTTGGTAGTAAATTACTTATTTATAGTTAGAAGGATCTCTCTATCTCTTAGGTTCTTTCGTCACTATACGCACGTGGTGACTTGTTGGTCGTAAGGCGGGCAGCTCGAGCTGTGATTTATAGCCCAACGACACGTGTTAGAAATCGTTTTTAATGTGTTGCTCGTAGTACACTGTTGTATGCTAACAACTTGTATGTATAGCGAAGAATCTTTGAAAATTGTGTAAATCGACTTTTGCGACCAATTTCTTCACACATTGTAGCTATAGAGTATTCGATTTCGACGATATTTATGTGTATAGGACTATAATGGTGATGTGTTGTAGGGTTGTACTGGTAATACGACCACGCGAGCCGAAAGTCTACCGTATTGATTCTAAATTTGACTTAATTTATTGTCACTTTTCTAGCGATCATCACGTCTTCCATGGACTGAACGAATATACGAAGCACGATTACGTTATCGTATACTTATAATGCTTCTTCCAATGCGTAGCCTAGTCGTGTTTTCTTTTAAGCTAAATATGTGAGATTGATATTTTGTAAGAGTTTTGCGGTGCAATGTCCCAAACATTGCTATTTCAACTATGTAGAGATACCTATCTGTCGAGTACCAATTGATCAATGTGTCGGCAACAAAAGATATTTTTTACAAATCTGTGTAAAATTTATTAGCTTTGGTCTAAATCAAAGAGGCAAACAATGTTGTTGGATTCCAATCGAGATTCAGCGTAGACCTTAATTCATTTTGAGTTGAAAGTTTCTAAAAAAAAAAAATTGGCTCCGGAGCCGAGGTGCTCCTGGAAGGGAGATAGAGGTTCATTTTTGGATTATTTTTGTTGATTTTTTGAAATTGATAATAATGACCAGGAAATTGGCACAACTGTAATGCGAAATATTTCCACAGTTTCAAAAATGACATTTTTCGGGATTTTGGCATACCTAATTGATGCGAAATATGTACAAGTACTAATAGTTTTTAAGAAATATTTTTAAAATACGAATTTACCCTAAAATAGAAGATACATTTAAAAATCGCCTAAGATGTATGTTTCTGCTGAATTTGGTTAAAATTCTTACAAAATACATACTTACTTACAAAACTGCTGTAATTTACAACTCTTTGTCTGGAATGTTGTTTTTTAAATTTCGAATAATGAATAATGTCATAAAAATCAAATACTTTTCTACATATCGAGAAATGAAAAATAAATTTTTGAATGTTTGCTATACCTATGTGAGCTTATTTAAAGTTGTTGCTTGAAAAAAAATTAAAATTGTAAAGAAATTAATTACCCAAAGCAGAAAGCAAAAATGCAAAAACTCTCTTGTAATCAGCGAGTAGTTGGCTTATTCAATTTGAACTTTGGATTTCTGGGGTAGTTAGAATTTCTTTTTCAAGTACCTCCTCCCCATGGGTGCTAATATGTAGTACATATTTTCATCAGGTCCTAAGGGTACTATACACCAAAATACATATGTAGGTAGTTGTAAATTAAGGTGGAGTCAAAATAAAAACATATCCTGGATTTGAATGAAAATTGGTGAAGAAGTTAACTTTGAGTGGGAGACTATGAGAGAAATTTTGAGCATCCAAGCATTCAGGGAGCTGAGTCAAAGGAAGTGGGGTCATTTTTTAAAAAATCATGGATTTTTGCCATTTTTGGACAGTAAAACCTGTGCAGTCCCTCGGTCACCCCTCTCATAAGTTGCGATTTGAGTTTCTGAAAGGCTAAAGGAGGTATTGAATTTTGAATTCAATGGGTCAATACTTGAATTGCAACTTTTGAGGGAAGTGATTGAAGGACTGCACAGGTTTTACTACCTAAAAATGACAAAAAACACTTTTTCTTTCAAATGACCTACTTTGTGGATTTCTGAGGTTGTCTCCTAATCAAAGTGAACTTCCTCACAAATGTTTGTACAAATCCAGGATATGTTTCCCCCTCCAAAAAATGACCTTTCTGTAATTTTCAATTTTGACCCTTAAAACAAAATTTTTGTCCCCCGCCCTTTTTATCCAAAGTTGGGTCTACCGCAATAGCCATCATTTTTTACAAAAATTTGGCTAAAAATGAAAGAATGTTGAAAATAGCTGACATGTGATCATCTTTAATTGAAGAATGAAGGTAGTATATGCTAGCCATTTTTAGCATTCTTTTCATTTTTCTATTTTTTTTGCATTTTTTCTATTTTTTTATTTTTTATTTTTTTTTCATTTTTTCATTTTTAATCAAATACTTATGCATACAACAAAGATATTTTTAAAAAATTCATCAGTTAAATTAAAGATTGTTTTGTTGAGGCGGCAATTGCGCTTGAATTGCTGCAAGTCTTCTGGTGTGGTATGCCGTGATTTCTGCTTGATAAATTCTGGAAATGTCTCTGTAAATTGTTTCAGCATTACTTTGAAACGTTTTTTTAAAGTCAGGATCTGCCTATAAAAAGTATACACAAGTTATTTAAAAAGATGAATAATCAAGTAGACTTCAAACTTCAAAGAAGTGATTACCTGATTCATGCACTTGGCCTTTGCTTTATCTAGTTCAATTGTAATGAACCTGAAGGAAGCTTTGTCTGCTTCAGGGAGCTCTCTACAAATAGCCTCCAGTTCTAAAACATGCTCGGATTTCTGAAAAAAATATTATAAATGTGATCTGTTATGAGAAAACCAACCTAGTGTCCAAAACGTAAATTTTACAGGAAGGGCATTTGAAGTTTTGAGTCTATGTATCAGGCGATCTAAAATTTGTAGGTCCGTGAAACTTGCACTACTTTTGGCCCCCATGAGTGCCAACATAACCCGATATTTTTTTTTCAGAATCATCACATTCAAGGTTGCCAAGTCCAATAATCGAAATTTCCCAAAATCGATTTTTTCGATTTTTTTGCCAAAAATGTTGCAAAAACTACCCGAGTATGAATTATTAATGAAGAATAAGTTATTATTATTAAATTTATCACGTTTCTTAACAAATTTGTGCAAGGTGAAAAGAGTTGATTTTTCCAGAGTGAACCTCATTCAAATTTCAAAAAAAAGGCCTAAATCCTACAAATGTGAGCCGATATTCACAAAAATTTGTATGTTGACTCCCCCCAACACACATTTCGAGAAAATCAAAGAAAAACATTTTTTTCATTTTTTTTGTAGTTGCTCAATTTTTTTGACCTTAAATTTAGGGTCAAAAGAATAGTTCGCGAACGTTTTTAGCACCGCAGGCAGATTTAGCATCCTGAGTACTACCAATATCCACCATAAAAAAATATCGATTTTTTGGACACTAAGGTGGTTTTCTCGTGACAGATCACAAATAAGATTTCGTAAATTTCTATTTCCATAGGTTGAAAATACAATTTCAATACTTTATATCTGCCATATTGGACGACGTCTTGCGCTTCTTTGAATTAGATTTAGAACTCATGGTATTGGTATACTACCATGTGGAACATTAACATTAATACAAAACATTTAATCACCTGCAACAAAATACAAGTAAAATAACACAACCAACATGGACATACATGTACAAGAAAGAATATTGCAAGACAAAACACAGATAGCTATATTAAATATTGTAATAAAATGCAAGAATCCTTATATATTATATTAAAAGATGTTTGAAGGGAAACCTTGATAGAGTCCACCAGCCTTTTCTACTGAACCGATTTCAACAAATTTTTTTTTAAAACGTTCGTTTTGACGTGTAGATATGTCATCAAGAAAAAAAAATCGAAAATTTTGAAATTAAGGGCCGAAAAAATTGAAAAAACATGTTTTCTATTGTGTTTAAACAATAGAATTTCGAGTAGAAACCTTGATAGAGTTCGCCAGCCTTTTCTATCAAACCGATTTCGACAATTTTTTTTTTCAAACATTCCTTTTGACGTGTAGATATGTCATCAAGAAAAAAAATCGGAATTTTTCAAATTAAAAGCCGAAAAAATTGAAAAAACACTTTCTCTATTGTGTATAAATGCACGTATTACAATGCACACCGACAAGTCGACAACAATACACTCAGAACGTTGCTATGTGGGCGTGTTTACAGCGTAGGGGTGTTGAGGAGGGAATGATGTTGTTGTTTGTTGTGTTGGGAGTTACATTCATTGCTATAGTATTTAATTTTTTCAAAACTGGAATGTAGTGTCTGTTCAAATAATAAGGAGAGGAGGTTCTACACTTGAGATCATTTTTGGGTTAGGACTTTATTTCAACAGCACAAATTTAAATGTTTAGTGGAACATTGTTTGTAAAAAAGTTAAAGTGAAGATGAAGAAGGGTTCAGTACAGTGTAGCCAGAATTTTCTCAAAGAGAGGGCAAAACCACATTTTTAGGTATGAAAAATCGAAATTAGAGGTAATGTAATGGAAACCCTTCGTAATGTATGATAAATTGTATGGAAATGAAGGTGCAATTACTGCTCAAGTGAAGTGAGAGCGAAAATTTGTTGAAAAAAATGGGTCGAAAAAACAAAAAACGGTTCATTATTGCGTGCATTATTTCTAATTTTCACTCGCGCGGGGGGGGGGGGGGTGGCTCAAGTCACGTCCCTCCCTTAGCTAAGCAACCACTGGTAGATTTTCTATACTTGGGATACAAATTTGACTATCCTACCTCAGATTTTCATTTCATAGGATTGAATTACTCCAGCATACTCACTACCTACTCATTTTATGCCATCATTTTAGTAGAATTTCAAACATTTTTCTACCCAATTTTACATATAGAATTTCAGAAATTTTACTCCTAAAAAATGATGATAATTATCAAGTCAGTAAGTATACCAGAGTAATTCAACACCCCAAGTTCAAACTTTAATTTTTTAAACATTGTACTTTAGAACCAGAGTAGAATTTGCTATTGACACATTTCAGCTGATTTGCATTTAGGAGCAGGGGCATGAGTTGAGTTGTGAATTGTGAAAAAAGCGAGCCCCGAAGGGGTGAGATGCCTGAGCGAAGAGAGGGCCAGGGCGAGCAGCACGAGCGAAGCGAGTGCGCGAGCTGGGGGTCGAGGTCGCGGAGCGACCTACGGGGCGAAGCCCCCTAGTATATCATAATTATGAATGAAAGCGCTACCTCAGTCATCCACATGATTTTGTTTTATACCATTTGATGTAGGTACTACTTTATCTGCAAGTAGCAAAACATGTCGTTACTAATTTTTCACTTATCAGGGTAAAGCCTGACACTTTTTTAAAAAATTGAAAGTACTTCCGGTGTATGTAAAAATTTTAAAAAATATGATTTTTGTAGCTAAAAATTTATTCTTTCTACTTAATGGTACATATAATTACCATCATTAGCATGCAGCACTTTTCCAAAATGTACAGAAGTTGAAACTTTTAATGTTTAAGAAAAAAAATCATATGCGACCAACAAGCATTTACAAACAGCAAAAATCATCTTGTAATCTGCGAATAGCTGATAGCTTATTTCTCTTCCAGTTCAGTCTAACTATGACGGATCCAACTTTTTCTGAATCCAAGGTAAGGAGCGACTCTTTCAAGGTTTTTTTCCACACCACCTGCTGTGGGGGTTTTTTATTGAAAAAAAATTATTTAGGTACAACTTAAGTTTAAGATTAATTACTAATTATGCCGAATTACATCCTTGATCCTAAACTTGAGAGGGTGAAGCCCCCTCCTCTCTCTGCCTTACAATGAAAAACATTTTGAATTAAAAGGTAGTACTTATTTTACGAGGGCGGGTATGGTTTTTCAATTTCTTTGGAATGATGAAGCCTGGCAAAAAACGTGGTAAAATCAGTGTAACCTCCTCTTGGCTCTAGTCCAAAGTTTGAAATACTCGAAAATTTTCTGTGTCCATTGTCCCTGAGTGTTGCATATGAATGTAATTCAGTCGTTCAATTCTAATTTCCCCATTTTTAGGGAGAAATTACAAAATGATTGTATTTCAGAGTTGAAATTAATTATTTTGATAAACCTTAAACTTCACAAAAATGAACTTCAAGCTTTTATAATACATATTATGCCAAAAGCGATTATAGGCTATGCAAGTACTGAAAACATGATATCACCTGAACCATTCTTTTTTTTCATTCCTCGTCTGGGTTTCATCAAATTCCAAAAACAGTTGAGAAACAGACAAATAAAAAATTTACTTACTAATGTTGGGTAACCATGACATTGCTAGCCTATACATGGATCATTTCGGCGTATGTAGGAAAACCGCGATTGATTTCGACATTTTGTAAAATATGAGACACCCTTTTGTAGTTTCAAAAATGTCTCAATTAGTGTTCATGGTGTTGTACTTTACATATGATGCTTACACATTCAATTTGCAAGTGTGAAAAGTTCATACTTATCTGAAGTATTCTTTTTCTTTCACTCAAAAGTTTTTAAATTGAAAGAAAAATTTCTTAGTTTGACCCAGGAGGAGGAAGATTGAACCTGGACATGAAATTTTAAAATTTCCTTCGCATCTTGTTGAGGTCATGTGACTGTGACTTTTTTCTGGCTTTCATCAAATTCCAAAAACTGTTGAGAAACGGATAAATAAAAAAATAAACTTACTTTTGTTGCATGACCATGACGTTGCTACATCTATTGGGTCATCGATGAATGCTAATCTTTTGCATGAACATATGAATGCATTTCGCTGGTTTTTGTAAATGGGCAACATGTAAGTACCTTCTCAGGATAAGTTTGAGGTATGTAGGAAAACCACATTTGATTTTAACATCATCTGTTAAATATGAGACACCCTCTTGAAGTTTAAAAAATCTGTCCATTAGTGTTCAGGGTGTTGTACTTTACATACTTAATGTGCTTATACCTACATTCAATTTGCAAGTGTGAAATTTATTTTTGGTTCAAACCTGAACTATTCTTTTTTTTCGCTCTAAATGTTTTGCAATTGAAAGAAAAATTTCCAACTTCTGCACATGAAATTTAAAAATTTCCTTCACATCTTATTGAGGTCATGTGACTCTTCAACTTTTTTTCTGGGTTTCATCAAATTCCAAAAATAGTTGAGAAACGGGTAAATAAAAAAATAAACTTACTTTTGCATGAACATATGAATGCATTTCACTGGTTTTAATAAATCGGCAACATGTAAGTATCTTCTCAGGATAATTTCTGCTTATGTAGGAAAACCGTGATTGCCTGATTGATTTCGACAACTATAAAATATGAGACACCCTTTTTGAAGTTTCAAAAATGTGTTAATTAGTGTTCAGGGTGTTGTACTTTACATATTAAACATTTTGAAATTGAAAGAAAAATTTCTTACTTTGACCTAGGGGGAGGGAGATTAAACTAAATTAAACCTGGACATGAAATTTTAAAATTTCCTTCACGTCTTGATGAAGTAATGTCACTGACTTATTTCTGGGTTACATTAAATTCCAAAAATATTTGAGAAACAGATGAATAAAAAAATAAACTTACTGTTTTTAGTTCATTTTGCATTTCAATCTACCTCAACAAGGGTCCTTTTTGTTGATTACTTTTCTCCATGTAGGCATAATAGAGAAGAAACTAGACAGATGTGTGCGTAGCCTATTTTGTTACTCTTACTTTCAATTGAAAGCACAACACAACACTGAAAGTGTGACTAGAAACCATTAGTGTAATGTGACACTGAAAGCACAACGCAATGCTGAAAGCTCAAAAGCACAGTACAATACTGAAAGCTTAAAAACACAATGCGATACCGACAGCTCAAAAGCACAACACGATACAGAAAGCACTACATATAATAGGTACCAAAAGAACTGAGCACAGCAAAATCACAAATGACTTGTGGAATTTGATTTTCCAAGGGTAAACACCTGCTTTAATTGCAGAGCTGTGGGTCTGAAATGATACCGGAACAGATTAAATCCTGATTCAAATCCAATCCCAAAACTGAAATCGTTATTTCTCTTGATCCCAAAACCAAAAAAAAAAAAAAAAAACGAAATTGATAGGTATAATTTTGAACCCAAAACAAATCTGGAACTGAAACAAAATCGTTTCTGTTTCAGTTTCAGAATTTCAATTTTTGCCTTTTTTCCACCATTTTATCTTGATAAAAAAAAATTGTCATTTTACATCATTTATCATCATTCATTCAGATTATATTAAAAATTATTCGACGAACTAAGCAAAATATGCATTTAATATGTGAAACTAATTACGCAATCGGATTCCCCGTGTCAAAACGTCTCATTTTTTAGACCCCTTGCAGGGTCCATTGGTCAATTTGGGCTTAAAATTTATTGAAATGTAAATTCCCGAAACCGAAACCGATTTATCCCGGAACTGAAACAATTTTTTCAATCCCGAAACCAAAATGAAAATTTAGAAGAACGGATCCCGAAACAAATCCAATCCTGAAATGAATAAATTTTGATCCCAAAACCGAAATCCAATCCCAAAATCGTCTCGGTCCCACCGCTCTGTAGGTAGGTACTAAACTTGTATAAATGCTGTAAAAACTTTTCCCATTGTTTACTTTCGAAAAATCAAAATTTATTTTTCAAAATTGAACAATGAAATAAAGGGGGCAAAATTTCAATCTTTAGAAAATAAATTTTGAACTTTCATGTCTAAAAAGAGGCAAATCAAGGATCACAATGGGTGGTAAAAACCTTTTCCACTGTTCAATTTTAAAAATCTAAATTTTATTTTCTAAAGGTTGAAATCAATAAAATTGACGTCGGCTTTGCTTTTGATATGGCCCTTTTCCCCTTTTTATTCTTTATTTGGCACAAATTTTTGTAATTTAACTCAAGAACCTACTTCAGTAATTGCAATTATAATATTATTGGCTTTGAATACCTCATGTTATGCCACCACATCTACGTTTGGAAATTTCAAAAAAATCGGTCCATTCATCTAAGAGAACATTCGAGCCAAAAAAATTTTCAACTTTCAGACCAAAAGTAATAGTGTGCTACGCACACTAAAAAACACTACCGGATTAATCAGTTTTAAAAGATGTGCAATTTAATTCAATGTACATACAATCACGCGCCCAAATTAATAAATTGATTGTCGCGGACATGGTCCGAGAAATGAAGCCGAGATAGGTGAAGTGAGGTGACGAGGTATAGTCTCGTGCATATAAGGGTTGAGATCCCAATCATTGCAACAGATTTCCAAATGAAATCATAGTGTAGTGATATCGGTTTAGGAGAGTACAATAAATTAGATTTACAACAGACTGGACATTGATTTGCATTTTATATGTACACGTATAGATAGATACATATCCCTCGTATCTGCGCAAACGATCTGGTATGCAAATTGAGTTAGTAGGTTTGTTTCGTCGGCTACACCAGTGTACCTCTCCGTGTGTACGTAAACGTATACATATTATACGCGGTGTCCAATAAACCAACATTAAAACAAGACACGACGACGGAATAGACGCCATATGACGCATATTTCGGATATTGGTATAATATCGTCCAAGTGACAGGTGGTACTATGTGTGCGATGCAGGTTGCTTTTAATATATATTTTAAAATTCCAAAATCGCGTGTCGAGGCTTACAGGCCTGCTAGTTGACGTGCTATATTCTGGTTTTAATTAGATATACGTTTTGATTATTCGATGATGGTAACAGAGGAGACATTTTAGAGGTAGGCGAATTTTACCTAGTGTGTTCAATGTGCTCATAGTGTACGAAGATGACGCTCGGTTTACTCCAACATGGTCGCGTTTTGTGGTTGAAGTGAAATGAGCAATGAGTATCGAGTACCTAGACCCAAGTTTATATCGTTATAGCATCGAATGAATGAGTGACATTGTGTGAATAATGCCAAATGCCCGGTACTGTATAGTGTATAGCTACCCACAAATAGTAATTTTTTGCTACTTGCTATCATCTTGGTGATGTCATCTCCCGCTGAGCTATTATGGAAACGTATTAGCGCGACGATTGCGATGGTTAAAAATTACTATACGAAGTATGTTGCATTTTTTTTTTTTAAACAAGCCTCGCGCTATACAAATACACTACAAAATAGAAAACAATTAATTACCGAAGCGTTCGTTATTAAGGATGCATCTGCAACAAGCCGTATCCAACAATTATTCCTATGATTGATACAATGCACACGATAGATGTAGCTATTCGTATGTAAATAATGGTACATCTCGTGAGAAAAAAAAATTCACCTAAAATATAATTTACATAAACAACGGACGATTACGCTTATGTTAATATTTATTTATCATAATAATCGGTATCCTCTTTGAAGAGCACGTTGAAATTTTTATTAATCATAATTTTGAATGACAACCGAATACATAATCGATTTTGAAATCCGGTTGAAAAAAACTAAAGAAAAAAATTCTCCAACTGAAAGGATTAAAACGAAGGTAATGACTTTAGCAATTAGATTAAGAATTGGTTAGTTAGCGATGGTTTTGTGTTGTTTTTTTTCTCATCTTTCTCGTTTTGTCTCTCGTTCCTGTAGGTACCTTTGTGCTCGATCAGCTTCACGTACTTTGATTTCCCTCGTGCCACGGTAAGTTGGTAAATATCGTTAACTATCTTGGCTAATCGATTTTTGTAATTTAAATTTATCAGGATTAAACAACGCTATAAAAGATCTCGAGGGTATTTGGCTTTCAACGACGTGTTCGTACACCCGGGTATTTTTTTTTCGAAATCAACGTACGTTATGGTGTCTTTTTTTTCGAAAACTTTACGTAATTTTATTTACAGTTCGTTGGTAATTACGTAATTACCGCGTACAATGTCTCGACTTATCTTTTCAACGTCAATAAACGAACGTGATTTATAACGCTATAACCTAATTAGACTCGTGGCGATTATTTCTTCGTCTCGTGTGACAAGATGTGTCATCTGCGTTTTAATAAAATTTGGAAATTTTCGCCTCACAGTTTAGGAAACCGTTATCGCGAATCACTTTACTAAGAGTCTGAGACAGTAAGGAGAGTAAGTAAATCACCATAGTTCACCATGATCACGAATACCTACCTACTACGACGATATCCAACCCTATTGTACCTAGTAGAACATTAATTAAAACAAATGAAAATTTTACCTTATACCTACTCATTCGAAGCTGGAAAATATAAAAAAAGAAGCGAGTTGGAGGTAAAAAAAAACACACAGCGAAATAATTAAACGAGACAGTGGTTATAAATAAGTCAGAAATAAATTCTACGAGGTTTTAAATTTTAATTAAATACGTGTTGCCAGATTAAGGTGGGAAAAAATGTAGCTCGACCGAGTTATAACCTAAAAAAGAATTAAACGCAGATAAGAGTGCAAAATTACCTAGTCGTGGAGTTAATTTGTTAATTCTATGTTAACTTATTATCCTCGGCTAAAAATTATACAAGTTGTTAATAAGCGAAAAAAAAAAAAAAATACGCGAAGAAAGAAAAAGTTGGCTAATTTTCTTGTAAAGCTTTTCTACTTTTCCCGCGTGTTTTTCATTTTTAATTTATGAACGTTTGTTAATTCTTTAATGAGTTTGTTGAGGGGTGAAAATTGTTATTTATTGGGGTGGTCATTTTATAATGAGGTTGTAAGTTTGTTTGTATACTACGTGGGATTCGGAGAAGATGAGCTCGATGAGGTGCAGGTGATCTGGTTTCGGGTGTTTGGCGATGAAAAAGGGCCGAGTATTTTGGATACGAATTAGAATTTGCAGAAGCTCGTAATCATGAGCTTCTTAATACTATTGCATTCATCTCGTTGATTTTTTTCGATCGAGCCGGCTGAAAAAAAAAATTTCTGCAGAAATTTATTTCCTGAAAAATTACGAAGGCACCCGTATGCCTTGAAACCTTATTCAAACGACCTAGCACGTTGAAATTGAGGCATTGAAGCAAATTTTAGCTTTCCAATTTCATTGAATAAAATGTTAGGTATGGTAATTTTAACTTTCAAAAATCTGCTGGAGGCTCCAAAATGGCTCAAAACTATTTCTAATCGATTTGAGGAGTCAAGTATATTGAAAATAGGTATGAAATTTCGGTTTATCCGGGTTAATTTAGTATCTAAAATTGTGATTTTTCCATTTTGAGCCAACGTTAGCTTGTTCGATTTTCAAAAATTTACCACAAATTGGGAAATGCATTTCAGCCCTTGAAATTTTGGCTGGTGTATTTTTGTATGCTCTTCTGATTTATTTGTGTCTGATTCAAAAATTTTTCAGATATTTGAGATGTCATCCTAATTTGAAGTATTCTGATGAAAAATGAAAAAAAAATTACAGAACAATTTTTTCAACTTGGAATCTTTCTACAATTTAGGCAATATTGTTTGAGGAACCAAGAGAGGGTTATTTTCCTTGAAAAGGGAGTTACGTAGAGGAGTACCATAATTCGAACTCGAAAATGAAAAATTCTCAAAAAAAAAAGTCACAGGCTTTAGACTATTTGTTTTTGACGCTTTCTAAATGTGGGAGTTTTGTAAAAGATCAAAATATCTGGGGGGACGAGAGGCAGTTTTTTTTTGTAAAAATGGAATATTTAGAAAAGTACTGATGCAAAAATGGATACCTAATTACCGTAATTTGATATTGCAATTTTTTATTTTTTTATTGATTACTTTTATTTCTTCGATTTGTTTTTTTTTTGAAAGGTAATTTGATTGTGAAAAATTCAACGTATCTACCTACTTACGAGTGCTTCAAATCATAAAACAAGAAACTCAGAAATTATAATCATTTTCATTTGTGTATGTATCATATTCTTCAAAATTTAAAGTAACCAATCAGGAAAAGCAAAAACTTTCTTGCAATCGTCGAATACCTAAATTGATTATTCCTACTTGCTTGCGACTAGGACGTTGATGATGATGACTTGGATTTCTAGTCTATATTGTACCACTTCAGCTATGACTCTCCTCTCATTTCTTTTCTATAAATTATCGGAGTTTACCAACTCCCCCCCCCCCTTCAAGAAAATGTTGAAGAATTTTTACACAGGCATCATTCTATCTGGTGA
Source organism: Planococcus citri (assembly GCF_950023065.1). Lineage (NCBI taxonomy): Eukaryota > Metazoa > Arthropoda > Insecta > Hemiptera > Pseudococcidae > Planococcus > Planococcus citri. The sequence goes on from NC_088679.1 coordinate 56,447,688, forward strand.
CTATTTTCTGCGAATGTTTCAAACTTTTTGAATCATCTCCTCCAGAGATAAAATATAATATTGAATTTAGTCAAATGATCGACTAAAATTCAGTTGATGATAGCTTTACATCAAAACCATACCTAACCTTTTGTGTAGGTTTCATCAAATTTTCTGACAGCACGGTTTCGTTTAGGTAATATAAAATCTCAATTTTCGTCATTAGAATAGATTTCTGTATCGTTTTGCGTTTTTTCTGAATCAGACTGCATAGCAAACATTTTTTATAATAAACCTCCTCCGTGTTGAAGGGATATCCCGCATGCTTTGAACCCACTGACGAGATTTTTTTTTTTCAAATTTGGCTCAGTCAAGATCTATTCTAGAATTGGCAAAATGTGGCACTTCCGTGGTTCCATATGAGATAGGTATTCTAAGTTGAATTCGTGTTTAAAAATATGTTGTTTTAAAATACTTATTCTTTTTTAATGACTAAGTACAAAATTTTGAAAAATGTCTTGTCTGAAACTTTTGAAATATTTTGGAGTAAGTACAATGGTGACAATTTTTTTGGTCATTATCTTCAATTTCAAGAAATCGAAAAAATTTGACCTCGTAGGTATTATTGTTTTCAGTGTTTTTCTTGATTTTTTTTTCTTTTTGAAATTGGTAATAACCAAAAAATCAGCACCACTGTATTCTAAGGTATTTCCCCAGTACTATCGCTATTGCTAAATACTTAATCAAACTGCAGAGCTACCCTTTTCAACTGCGAATAAAAGTCAGTTTTCAAGAACAATTTCAATCTGCAGCAATAAACTATCGAGCTCATCTATACACACTAGGTTGGTCCTTATTTTCGAAGTTGGGATTTTCCTCCCTCCCAACCCCCGAAGTGCCCTTTAGTGAGAAAATAATTCCTTATTTTTTTATTTTTTCCATTTTCGAAAAACTTGGGCTATGGTGGACCCCTAATTTTTCAAAAATTTTATAATATATACATTATACAAGTTCACTGAAAAATGTTTAAGTTTCAAAATTTCATGTTCTGATATCTCTAAAAAGTCTCTTTTGAGTAAAAATAAACTCTCATGACAATTTTAGTCCCCTCCATTGAAAACTAAGCTGACCCCTTAAAATAGCTAAAATTTGATGTTAAATGCGAATTTCAGCCATTCTAGGGGACCGACTTGGTTTTTTAGGGATGGGGTTAATATCCTGATGAGAGTTAATTTTATTCAAAAAAGACTTTTTAAAAATGTTAAAACTTGAAATTTTTGAATTTTAAAAATTTTGCTTTGAAGTTGGATTTTTTAAAATTTTTAAAAATTGAGAGGCTCACCGTAGCCCGAATTTAATGAAAAAAGGGGGAATATTTTCTCATCAGAGGTCACAACTTTGAGGACTGGGAGCAGAAGAAATCACGATTTTTTTATCATATATTTAAGGACCGGGTATAAACACGAAAATGAAACAATATCTTTAAAGAAGCATCATCAAATCTACCCCTTTCAATATTCCCAATCGCAGATCACCTAAATGGTACATTCGCAAAACGTTAATTTTCGTTATAAAATAGTTAGGTACCATAGCATAATGATAACAATTTTGGCATCCATTTATGTTAATTTTTCTCGCCAAAAACGCAATCCATTATCGAGATTAAAAGAGCACCTCGAGCCGACCTTGGGATAAACATTGTATTATCTTTTGACAACTATGTATACGAGCTGGGTAAAAGTATACACAGACACCAATACGAGTAAGTATAGGCCCAGCTAGACAAGTTAATAGGGATTCATGCGTTAAATTTGCTTTGTATAAACGCAGATAATAGTGGTGTATTCTTCTTAAATATATCTACCTTTACCTCCACCTAGATCTGCATATAGAAGACCGTGCCATGCCAGTTACACATTACTCTTAAAACTTAATGAAAGTGTCTCTAAAAATATGGCCCCAATTTTAATCCGGCACCTTTGTAACCCTTTTCGGATTTAGACGTGTTATATTGTGGTTGCCTATAACACCATAGTGTATGTGTGCCTGCCTCGGTGTGCCGGGTTCGCATTTAAGCGAAGGGTAAATCGACGACGCTGCGACCCTTTCTTGAAATATAATTAATAAAGACTTGGCAGTACTTTAAACCAAAATGAGTTTCATTTACAGTAAGTTATTAACGTTTTATATTACCATTACTTTATTATTAACATGTATTTATCTTATATATATACACGGTAACCTGGTAATAAACATATTTTTACATTACTAAATGGTGTGTAGTTTGTAAAACAAATATTATAAGTTACGATGTAATTAAACGAGCTCGTATTATACATAGGTATAGAGCTGTGTATAACTTATACATAATAATACTTACATGTACGAATGTATAATACGAAATTGAACGTCGTAAAATATTAAATGAGAGAGCAAAAGAGGGACAAGAGAGGTATAGAATGGGGAAAAAATTCTAATAACGTTAAACGTTGACAAGTAGATATAGAGATACTCGTTCATCCGAATGTCAAAAGTTGGTGCCTATCTAAGCGTATAAATTTAACGAAGTCTAATCTTAGTTAGTCGACAACACAACAGCAGCGAACCAAGCAGAGAGGAAAAAAGTTGGAAAAACTATAACACCTCGTGTTCGGCGGGGGGTCCTGGAACACCAACTCTTTGGGCACCAAATATCCACCATGTACGGGATGTCTCGTCAAACACCTGCTATGCTTTGGATTTGTGCACAATCAGGTGAGTGGAAGGAAAAAATGAGCGGACGGAAAGGGTGCGTGTTTTGGTGGATTATTGAAAGGTGGGCAATTTTGTTGTTGAAGCTTGCTAGTTGCTTGATCTTCATGTGTGGCTGCAACGTGCTGATTCTGAGTAAGTATCTTCGCTTGCTTACTCCATTTTAGCACTAGTATTCCTTTGTATCCTAATGTTTTATTCAATTTACGTAGGTACTTTTATAAGTTTTTTAAAAATTTGAAAAATTGAAAAAAAATTTGTGAGGAATTTTCAACTTTTAAATAAAATATATAGGTAATAAACTAAAATGAACAAATATTGATAATTTGCTTCGTTTTAATCCCCCCTCCGCATCTACCTCGAATACTGCCGGTTTCGGACCATCTGGAGTCTCCATCAAGTTTTCAATTTTTCCCAGAAATTTTCAATTTTTCTGAAAGGGCTAAAAATTAACTCAGCATCTGTGACTTGGGCTATTGCTGATTGAACAATGCACATTCTCTCGGCCGTTTCAGGATATTATTGCAAAATTACAGAAGCACCGGTTTCTGATCAATTTTGTGGCCTAAATTTCAAAAAAAAAAAAAAAAAAAAAAAAAAATGAAAAAAATCATATTTTCAGAAGCAGTACCTGCTAACAATCTAGGATACGAAAAGGGTGTCTGCGTTTGCGTTTTGGTGGGTGCTTGAGAAGGCAGAACTTTGTTAGGTGTGCAATTCTGATTAAATATTTTCACTTGCTTACTTCTATGTAATACATTTAGTACCATCTTCTAACGGCGGTTGGTTCTGGCTTAAGTCGTTTTCATTTTTAAAGCATCTTGAAGCCTTCAGAGGAATTTTAAATTTCTGGAGAAATTTGAAAACTCCAAAGTAGTGTAATTGCGACTGTTTTCGAGTCGGACAGGCCTATGGACCTACTATGCGATATCTTGAGGAAGAAGTCGCACATGGTATGCAGTTTTGAAATTTTAAAAATTGTTTCCCCGGTTATATTTGGGCCAAAATTTCCTTTCGTACAGGCACCCCTGGAATTCCGCAATAACCAAGTACAACAATTGAAAGGGTACGTCTTAACCAAAGCTGAATGTGCAAAGTTAGTTTTTATCCCTTCTTGAGTGATTTGAAATTTCCGAAAAAAACTGAAAACTTGCTGGAAGCACCAGAATAACCTGAAACTGATATTTTTCGAATGCATGTGGAGAGCGTTGAAATGAAGTAATTACTTATACTGGTTCAATGGTTCATTCAATTTGAAAAACGTACCTACTTATTTTATGAAAAAAATAAAAACCGAAGAATCATAAACTGCGAGTTTATTTTTTCATTACATGAAAACAGCTTATTTTGAATTTTTTAAATTTTCCAAAAATTTTCCAAAAAATCCAAAAACGAATTCTAGTTTCTAAAATATTGGTTAAGGGAATTTCTAAAACTTACTCCGTCGACCTAACTTATTTTTGTTCAAAATAGTGGTGGGAGGGATCAATAGAAAATATCCAAAATTCAACAAAAATATAAAAATTAAAATCCTTGAAACCTTGAAAGGACATTTCAAAAATAGTGATTTTTATTTTCCCTCCCGCTTTTGTGCTTTTATGTCGAAAATTTGAATTTTTAAATTTGTATAGAAACATTGTAAAATTGATTTTCCCATCATTGCGGAATGTTTTACTTGAATAGTAAGCTTGATATCAACTTTAGGTGTTTGAAAAAAAATTTCAAAAAAAAGAAAAAATATTCAGCTTGAATGAAGCGAGGGCAAAAACATTTGAAAATTTTATTTTCGAAAATAAAACAAAATAATTTTTGATGTGGTGCTTTTTATTATAGTCGAAATCTAAACAGTAGGTAATTGTATGGAAAATTGAATGTTGACAAAAAAATTGGCCTTAGAGAAGCGAAAGTGAAAGATTTCAAAAATACCTACCCAAGTACCTATGTAATTCTAGAAGTAAACTGACGTTATTAACTTATTATATGTGAGAAAAGACCATTATTAGCTGCTTACGAGAAACGAATTTCAGACAAGAAACACAATTAAAACCTTACCGGTAGCTTAAACGTCTATGAAAGTTTATTGATGAAGTTTTAATCGCTTCAAAAACAAACTTTTTCCGTAACTCTATTTATTTATCAATAAAAACAATAACAAAATACTTTGGATTACTTCGCGTTCATATTATCTGTTTTCATCCATTGCCAAGAATTACCAAGAAGTGTTGTTTTTTTCATCAAAAAAAATGTAGAAAGGTTTCACTTTTCAAAACAAATTTCTTTGCCAATAATTTCAAAAAATTTCTGCTTTTTATGTACTATCGTTTTTTTTTACGAAAAATTCTACAAAGATTCTTTTTTTCAAAGACCCACCGTTTTCATTTTTTTTTTGTAAAATTGTCAAAGTCTTGCTTTTTGCCAAAAATTGTAAAAAATTCTCGCTTTGATAAAATTCATAAAAGTTGAGGTTTTTTCACAAAAAAAAATCTAAGAGGACTCTTCTTCCAAAAACTTTTCCTCTTGTTAAAATTGTCGAAGTCTCAATTTTCCTGTCCTCGAACATTACGATTGCCATTTTTAAAAGTGCAGTGAACAAATGTTTTCAAAGTATGTACTTACTGCAATTCAGGCATAGTAGATACTGTTATGCTTTTCGATTTTTTGAAATTGGCAATAATTCGCCAAAAAATTGGCGCTACTGTGTTTCAAAATATTTTCCCAGTTTCAGAAATGATAATATCTTTTCATGTTGGTGACTTGATTAATGCAAACTACATTACCTATTTCAGATTTTAAAAATTCTAAAACACGATTTTTTCGAGAGTGAGCACCTGCGAAGTCAAAAATTTTTCTGAGTGACTTTTAGCTAAATGTGAAAATTTTTCACCGAATTTGTTCAAAATTCTCGTAATATTTTCCGGTTGCCATCCACCTTATTCTACGTAAGGATGGATCGTCCTAAAAAAAGTTCGCGGATTTTGACCAAATTCAGCAGAGATCTTTATGTTGAGTTGGAAATAACTCAAAAAATTTTTTAGCTCCGGAAGTCCTGGAGCGGAGAAATAGACCCTCGAAGAGGGCATTTTCGAAAAAATCGTGTTTTTTTGCTCCTGTCGCAACCCAACCTGTTTTGGGAAAAATGACCCAGTTTCATATGAGAGTATTTGAAAAATTGTATCGATCTCTATTGCCGTCTAAATCCATGACCACTTTTAGGGTTCTACTGAGAGGTTAAAAATTTCCAAATAGCATACTTTCAGATAAATTTATCTTTTGAAAATCTTTTCTTCGCAAATATTTCCCATTAATTTTGCAAAAATATTGAAAGACATCATTTCTGAAATTGGGGAAATATTTTGGATCGGGGTGGTGCCAATTTTTCTATCATTACTGCCAACTTGGAAGAATCGAAAAATTTTTACAAATTTTTGAACGGTTTTTAGCTATACCTACCTATTTTTTCTTGATTTTTTGAAATTTGGAGTAATGACCAAAAAACTGGCATCATTGCGTCTCAAAATATTTCTTCAATTTCTGAAATGATATATTTCAAAATTTTTCCTAAGGTAATGCAAAATTCTCTCAATCATTAAAAATAACTCATTTTCAGCTTCTGCCTTTTTTTCCTTGAGTTAAATCTGCCTTTGCTTTTTACATTGGCACGTTTTGATTTGGCAACAAGAATTCGAACCATTGCAGCTAACATATATTTGATTCCCTTGCTAGTAACCAAAAGTTTTTTTTGACTCAAAATTGTCGGCAGACAACGTGACTTGACACCCCATATACTTAGGTACCAGAAAAACATAAGCTCTTTAAAAAAAAAAAAAAAAAACACCTGACATCTGCACCACTCGCATCACTTGCACCGCGAACAAAGTATAATTTGTATAATTCATCAAACGAATCATAAACTAATAATCAGACCACCAACCCTTAATTGTAAACGAAAAGCTGCCCGTACAAAAAGAATTAGACGAGGTAAAAGAAGTGTCATAAATCGTATGCTATACGTGCTATCACGTTAACACGGATTACTCGTTGTCTATGCGGAGCTTTACCCAACCCCAATTTCAATATGAACAGGATTAACTGGGCCTAATTAGTAGTAAAAGGGCTAAAATAATTTCAAGACCCTTTTTCATCACCGGCTCGTTCCTCATTTACACTCAGCTACGTTGTAAGAAGCACGAGCATCGAGGCAAAAAAAAAGGCCAACAATAATTAAAGCGTTCATCGAAGCGAAAAACAGCATTATGTCGAGGCATAGAAAGAAAATCGCCGTGATTTTACAACGCATTGAAAAATTCTTTCATCAAAATGCTCGCTCGCGACTTCAACCTCTTGGAAATTTTCAAACTTGTAGTAATAATTAAAAGTTATTTGTTTTTGTTCCGTCGACGATGGTATTGTTACTAAACGCGAGCAAAAAGCGTACGACGCACGAGTCTTGTTGAATATTCAGGTGGAATTTTCGTTTTATTCGAGTTTTACTTTTCGCCCAGGTCCTCCGGATTCATATTCTTGTTCGAATTGTAGGCTTACAATACGCGAGTATTATGCATAATAATCGCCGAGTATATTTTTTTCACTCCAGTCTTCTTCGTTCGTTTTTTTTTTCGAAGGTGCTCTTCAAATTCAACAATAAGGGGATGTTTAATCTTGTTTCTTTCAATTTTTTAAATAAGTTTTGAACAAGACGGTTCATCGAGGAGAATGGCACACGCGCCGAGGTATTTGGTACAGGTTACGTTGCTGTTTTTCCCTTTTTAATTTTTTATTCTTTTTTCAAATCGTTGAATATGATTTATTCGTTTTTCTCGTCCCTTCTACCTCTCGTTGCAGGGTTCTAGATTATTGTAGTAAACGGATAAACGGATACGATTGTTGGAAAACTTGTCGAAAGTTGATGTTTGTAACTTGCAAATTGAATAAGCATGTTGAAGATGATGTTTAAAAATAGAAAATGAAATGGATAAAAAAAAGAGATTGAATTAAGAATAGTTAAAGGGGGTATTTTTTTACTTGCTGTTTGAGTATTTTATGTGAAAGAGATTTTGTGGGTATATTTTGCAAAAGACAATTACAAACTTCAGTTGTGGTCAAAATGGCTACTGTTACCTTAGTTTGAAAGTTCTGAATGAATCTGGCATGAGCATTTTTCTTGAGAATTATCAAAGACTTGGAGGTTCAAAAATCAACCTGACCTCTGGTAATTGATTTTCTAAATTGACTTCAGCCACTTTTAAACCGATCTGGATCTTCCAATGAACGTTTTTACTTATGTAGGTACTTCTCTCCAGCATAGTGTAAATATCATAATAAGTATTTGTACCTCCTACAGAATGAAATGAAAATTCAAATCTGTCAATATTTTTATGACATTCCAACTGGCATTAGTTTATACCTGTTTTTATATGGCTGTAATAAAAGGTCACGTTTTGATGATGTTATCATGCAAAGACTTCAAAGATCTGATTTTCTCAGACTATTGGAGTGAAAATTTGCATTTTGATGAATTATAGAATCAAATCAAAAGTCAAAGTTTTGATGATTTAATTCTTTAAAAGCCAGATCAAAAATTCAAATCTATTCGGGGATTTTTTTGGCATTTTCGGCCCTTTGACTATTAAAATTTGCAAAAAACGTTCACACAACTTGAAGAAAGCTAAATAATAATTTACTTGACTAGATTTGCTGATATTTGGCCTGATTCATCAGAACCTTCTACTTGTCATCAGCATAGTCTTTGCTGCAGACAATGAGCAATCTTCTAGTTGAAGATCTAATTTTGGTACAAGTTGTGCATGGACTTTTTATGTGATGGGTTCTTAAACAAATGGTGTGGTCTATCACCCAATAGGCGTGGACAGTCATGTGATGGGTAGTCATTTGTGTAGGTACCTGAGGTGTTATGGTGTTGCCTCATTTCAAGGGTGTGCTTATTTTCACTTTGATGAAGTTCACTTTTCCTGACATCAGTCGTTGCTACAGCTTTTAAAATTTAAAACTCAAATATTTCTTGGATTTCTGCACTTTGTAGAGGATCCGCTCAAAAAAATATGGTGTTATTGGTATCACTTTTATGTTCAGCTACTGCCAGGAATGTGGTCTCTGGTCGAGGGAATTCTGTCTTTGATGGTTTTGAGTGATGAAAATGGCGGATCTATACTTAATTCATGAAAAGTTGGTCAATAAAAGTTGTTCCCAAAAGAAGTATGTAACTCATAGGTAATTACTAAGTTACTCGTATATTAGGTGTACTAAGTACATACTTATGTGGTGAGGTCAGCAGGCAGAGGCGGAATGACTGTAGTTTCCAATCGGCTTAGACTCCTCCCTCCAGTGAGTTCCCATTATTTCATCTGAGGAGTGGAACTTGAAATTTTAAAAAGCTGGTTATGAACTATTTGAATTGATCTTTTACTTGATTAATAGTGCGGTTTGGGAAACGAGCCGCAATTTTTTTCTAAATGGAGTCGTTTTTTGTTGTGGTGCATGGTGCTGTCAATGTCAAATAATTTCTTGTGGTGATCTTTGTACAGACGAATTAAGCAGTGTATGTCTTCTTTTGCCCATTTATTGCTGATTTGATTCTGTGAATAAGCTGTATAATCACAATCAGACATTAAAATTGTAAACTGTAACTATACAATAGGACACTAGTACAATAATTATACTTACCAACATTATCATTTGTCTCAGCATTATCATTAGTTGTTGTTTCCGAATCTGCCGAATCTAATTTATTCAATGGTAGTTCTAATTCTGGAGAAAGTGGAGAAGTACTGCTTGACAGTGTCAGTTCTAATAATTCTAAATCCATGTTTGGCAGTACTTCCTGAGAACGGGTTTCACAATCAACTGCTGCCTGTGCCTGAACTTCTTTATATCCGACAATATCTTTAGGATCAAATAGGAGAATTTAGCCTGCTTTAACTGCTTTAAGAAATAATCAGAGATGGAATGATGTTATTGTCAAGTAATAGAAATTAGAATAGGGATAATTTTCTATTAGAATTACTTACTGTTCTTACTCTTTCCCAGAACTTTGCATTCATCTGTCATTCCAATAAAAATAGGCCTATAGTTCGGATTCGAAGCCATTTTCAAGTTTAAATGTGAAATAGTGGAACTCTGAAATAATTATGAAATATTATTGCACACTAATTTGCGCGAAAAAAGAAAAATTCTTATCAAAAACTTGATACATCATGATATCGTTGTTTTTCTAAAAGAAAAATGAATTTCAAGTTGAGGCTAAATGGGTGAAGTTCTAATCAGTAATCATACCATCAAAACTTGTTTAAAGAAAATTTTGAAAGCATACAGCATGAAAGCAATCAGTATGCGAAAAGCAAACGCAAAAACTATCTTGCAATCAGCGAATATATAGCTATGTAGTATGGCATTAACGGATCTGGTATCTTCACGTGGTAAAAAATTCATAAATAGTCGTTGGCTCATCCAAAATTGATGATTTTATACTTTTTGAAAAACCGAAAGTTCAAAAAATTCAAAAATTGAGATGCATTGAAGAAAAACCGAAGCTATCAACCGTTTTTGGTGCATTGAAAGGGGGGTTGGAAAAAATAGAAATTCTGGTCGAAACTTTCGGGGTGAATAGCAGGTTTTTGAGAACATACGTATTTTTGTTTTTTTTTTTTACAGATTCCAAATCTCTACTCTCTCCCCTGTCTAACAATGCCTCACACTTTATGTTCCGGGGGCATTTGAAGCTCCAAAATATCAATTTTGGAAAATTCAATAGGTAGGTAGCATGCCAATAATTTTGGAATATTTCCCTTTGGTGGTTCTTATTTATGGTAATCTTCGCCGCTATGAAACTTGACTCAAAAATAATTTCACGGTTTGAAAAGGCATCCAAAGCTGATTCAGGCGCCGTAAGTGCGAGCAATGATTTAAAATTACGCAAAAAATCACCATAGATGTCACTTTCCATGCTGTTTCAGAATATATTGTTTTCAAAACGGGCACTTTCAACTTGGGGTAAAATTGCCCCCTCAAATTTGGGTCCAAAATTCAAAAAAAAAAAAGTATGAGCGTGTAGTATATCAACTGTTATGTTTTCGGAGATGCTAAACACGAATATGACCTTGGCTTTTCGATTGCGCTTCATCTGAAGCTCCCCGCACCCCCTCCCCTCGAAAGGGTCAAATTCCAAAAAAAAAACAGGGCTTGTGTAATGTGATATATGAAATGACACGTTTTTAGAGGTGCTGAATACGAATATGACATTTGTTTTCAGATTGGACGTCATCTAAAGCCCCCAGTGTCCCATTTTATTTTTATTCAAAATTTGACTCAAGAGGCGGGGAGCATGGAATCTCAAATGAGTCCCAATTAAAAAACCAAGGTCATATTCGTGTTCAGCACCTCCAAGACGTGTTATTTCATGTATTGCATTACACGAGCCATTTTTTTGGAATTTGGCCCTTTCGAAGGGATGGGGTGCGGGGAGCTTCAGATGAAGCGCAATCGAAAAACCAAGGTCAGATTCGTGTTTAGCACCTCCGAATACATAACAGTTGATATACTGCACGCTCATACTTTTTTTTAAATTTTGGACCCAAATTTGAGGGGGGCAATTTTCCTCCCCAATTGAAAGTCCCCATTTTGAAAAAAATATATTCTGACACAGTATGAAAAGTGACATCTATGGTGATTTTTTGCGTAATTTTGAATCATTGCTCGCCCTTACGGCGCCATTTTGAAATTTGAACTTTCATTGAAAGTTGAACTTTGGACTTCTGAAAAATTTTATGAACGTTTTTGAATCAGCTTTGGATGCCTTTTCAAACTGTGAAATTATTTTCGAGTCAATAAATTTTCTAGCGGAATAGTAATGAGCCCCCGAAGTGGAATACTTCAGGAAATTACTAAAGCAAAAGAAACCCTTCCCACTGGGCCCTCGAGGGGGCTGGGGGATAATTTTTTTTTCAAGTAGTTGGGTGGGTAGGTCATCGAAAGACATGGGGTCAAAATCTGGGTCAAATTGAAATGGAATGACCCCTGGACGAGTAAGGGCCATGCACTAGTTGGACGAGTATACTTTTCCGCTCCCCCCCCCCGTAATTTTCGTACTTTAGGGGAGCCGTAGTTTTTTTGTTCCAATCTCCACTCAACCTGCTTGGGAAGAATGGTTCGATTTCAAAAGATCATAACATTCACTATTCAGTCAGGTTACCAATTTTATGGTAATTACCAAGTGACTGAAAATTGTCAATTCCTTTAGTTATTTCGGAAGAATTTTGTACTATAGGAATATGTATTTTAATCTAGAATATTACGCGTTCATTATGCGAAAACATCGTGTGTATAAAAAATATAAAAAACAAAACCGAAGTCGATAACCAAAATCAGTAACAATTATTACTTACTGTTAATTTTTTTGCGTGATGTAAAATATATTGTCGCTACGCTACGTGGGTAATCTTGCATTTTTGCTATATCACTTGTTAGAATACAGTTGGTAATATCAATTTTTTGGGCATTATTGTCAATTTCAAGAACTTAAAAAACTGACCAAATAATAAAATTGAAAAAAATCAACATTTCACCTCACTTCGGTAATATACTGTTCCAATTTGAAGCTTCCTAAAAGCCTCCTTTGTGCCAAGTTGTTCATTTCGACACTCGTATAGAAACCGCAAAACAACGCCCTGTCACACGAAAAAAAATCCTTTAAAGACACTCAATTCACTACTTGAAATTACAATTGATATTATGCATTAGGTAAGCGTTCCGCGGCAGCGTGGCACGCCACATGCAAACCTGGCACGCGTATTCTGGAGAATTAAATTCGCTCTCGAATTCGATATCAAAAACAATACACATGTATTTGATCCGTGTGTAGTACATATAAAGCATACGTTGATTATAATATACGCGTCGCCTGCTCGCCTCAGCCTCACACACAACAACTGTGTATACCATGAACCGTGTGGTAGGTATATACTTTGATGTTTGAAAACGTTTTAAAGGACGTACTGGGGCGACAAATTTAATTAAAATCAAACCTGTCATTAATACTGTAAACGTCGACCGACGACCGGCTATATTTCAGCTCTTGGAGGAATCCGTTTAGCGAGCCCGATCTCGAATATTACTCTAAATACCAACTTTGATCTCCCATACACACACGTACGTCCTCTGTTTCCTGGCTCATATTGTACTTATAGTAGGTGTACCTCTCTCTACCTTGTATATCTACTACAATCATCGAAAATGCTGTCGACATTCTGGGATTATGGCGCTTTTGCTGCGAGACCATAAACGCATCGTGGGTTATTCGCGAAACCTCTCAACGTTATAATGTCATTCTTCCTATATCACGCTTCCTTCATCCATTTCCACCTCACCACCCTGTCCAAAGAATCTCTCTATCTACGATTTACTCGATGCTATAGCGGAAACTCGACGAGGTGTACGATGTACACTATACAGTGTATGCGTATATTTCTCGTATACCTTTTATATAATTATCGCCAAATGACCCAGCCGAGCGCTATTCTGATTCAATTAATGTGTCATCAATTAATATTCGCGTGTACACGAGTAATTAAATTTTATTTACGTTACGATGAACGCCATCATCGACGCGTCGTCGATTGAAATTATTCGCGAATTTCACGCGTCGATTATTACGCTTATGAATGCCCAGTCAATCGGTTAAAGTTGAGTTCTGTCGATTTTTTTCCACTTCTCCTTTGCTTTTCGAAAGGGGTCAAAGAGATGTACGAGAGCGAGTGTTTCCATTTGGAAGAAAATTACGCTGAATTTAATGTACTTAGTGACTAGCGAGCGTGTAGAATTCGCTTTTGCGTTTGTTGCTCTCTTCCTCCACCCCCTCTTTTCTATTCGTCAATGGTGAAAATTTTTTCATCTGCGAGGTTGCTTTTTTTTCAAGTTATTTAGATTGCAAGTGGTTTTGCAGCTTATGTAACTTACATGAAGTCAAATTCAAATTCATCTTACCCAGATGGATATAGAATTGGGTCATACATATAAATTGAATCGGCCTATCTAGTGACAACTCAATTCAAAAAAATTATAATTTTTGATTTCGATAAGATGCTCACTTGAATCGATTTTTGAGGCAAACATTTCCCGAAAATTCAAGAATCAATTTGGGTAGCCAAAATGTCGGGCGCATATTTTTCTAAAATTCACTTTTAATTTACGCTACAACCGGAAGCATTTTTTTTTTTTTTTTTTTTTTTTGAGAACAATCTTGCTTTGTGGAATTTTGTAAAACCTTTTTTTGAACGCTTTGTTCCCATACGCTTTTGCTGGCCTCATTATGAAGAGTACTGAACTCAGAAGTGTTTTCATTGTCTAAAATCACATTGAAATTTGACTCAATCTCACGAAGGAACCTCACGAAATGTCCTCCTTTGATTTGAACTGGTAATCGATTTCTGGAAAGAGTATAATCTGAAACCTTCGTAACCAAAATTTCAGCGGCCAAAATAATTTTTTTGATTTTCAGGAAATTTTTTGGGAATTCTGAATTGGTCATTTTAGGCAATTGATGTTTTTTTTTGAAAAATTGCATTCATTCAGTAAACATGATGAAAATTAGTCCTGAAACTAATATGTATCAATCAATTTTCTCGAATCGAATTCCACAGTTTCAAGACATTCTGGCGCTTCCTGAGTGCTTTTAGATTTTTCCAGAAATTATAAATTTCTTCAAAAGGTGTGAAAATCGATTTGTGAAGCTGAAAATTGAATCGTGGCTTATTCTTGACATTTTTACCCGATTGAACTTCATTTGGGCCGATTTCCTGGCAGACTTTTCGAGTTTTATTTTTACCAAACGTGCAAGTAAGTTTGTCTACATACATTTCTTAAGATGTATTTATTGTTTTCATTTTAGTTGAGCAGCAATCTTCTTTATGCAATATTCCCAAAAAAAGCTTAATTTTGTTGCTAGTGTATGTCATACTTGAATGCTTCAATTTATTTGAAAAAATTTGCATAAACGCATTCCAAAAAATGGCCTTATTGGGACTCCTCCTTTGGGCAAAACTTTCAAAAAAAAATCTGGGGCATGTGCTATACCAAATTGTATGTTTTTGGCGACGCTGAACACGAATATGACGTCATATTTTTAATTAGACCCAATTCACAGCCCCCAGCACCTTCCCAAATGGGGTTAAAGTTCAAAAAAGTGTTTTGTTCGTGCGGCACATGAAATAGTATGTTTTTGGTGACGCTGAACACAAACATGACCTCAGATTTTCTGAAAATCACTACCGATTTTTTTGGACTTTTATAAATTTGGGGAGATTCTGGGGGCCATGAGTGAGGTCAATTTGAAAAACTAAGGCTATGAAAACGATTTCTTTTTGGTCAAATAAAATGAAAATTTGAAAAGTTGATAACATGATCATAATGATTACAAAAACCATCGATAGGACATTTTTTAAAATCATTATTTTCACATCTACTTGAAGATTTTGCATCAACCACGAAGCTTTTGTTGAAATCAGATTCATTTGTGCTGAAATACGAGTATACTTACCTACTGAATACCTAGGACATGAAACTTTTTCGGTAACATTTTATCCATTTAATTTAGAATGAAAAAAATCTTGGCCCGATTCTTAATAATAATAGGTAGGCTATACGGGCAGTTATACATACATAGATTAGATATGTAATCAAAAACTTCATTGAGAATGGGAAAATAATTGATAGGACTGCACGAATATCTGTAATCAGGTGGATAAATACACGCAATAAAACTGATAATTAACAACTTACCTAATGTTATATTTTTACAGTTTCAAAATCACTCAGTTCAAATTCATTGATAACGTTATGCTAGACAAAAGTACAGAATACCAATTTTTAGTGATAAAATTGCAGTTCATGTTTCGTTGGTAAAAGTAAAACAGTCAGTTTCAGTAGTTATATGTAGAAGTTGTGATCATACCCAATTGCTTAAAATATGTCAAATCAATTTGTATTCGCATTAATTATAACCGCGATCGCGTTTTCATTGACTGTTGAACGCGTACACTGTGAAAGTGAAAATGTAACTGGTACCAATAAGTTTGTCTTTCTGGAAGTGATCACGGAAATTCCGATTGACAGAGAAACAGAATGTACAATGGAAAAAGTACGAATGCTGATAAAATGTAACCCAAATTATACGACCAATGAAGATATCAAGAAAAAATGCGAAGGACTGCCCACCAACGACAATCCATGGCCCAGCCAGTTTCTAATAACCCCAGTCATGAATACCAAAAAGAATATCTTGTATTGGAACATGTACTGTTCCAAATGTAATTTTGACCACAAATTTGAATTCAAGGATCCAGTGTTGGAAATCGCTGCCAGTTTAAACTTCCCAATAAATTGGCCTAAGGATTCTCAAGATTATAGATCGATTTTCTGCGTTCATATTTTACCACCTTCAGTTACCAAGGGGCCCAGTTTTATTCCGAAGCATCTGTTGACAGATGAATATTGCTGCGATTCAACCTCAAATATCAGTCAGCTTTACGATGCTGTCCATCGCTTCCGAGAACAATATTGGGACAATTCATCACATTCTATATTCTGCCCAGAATCATCATTCAGAAGTGAGCGAACTTGTACTTATGGAAGTGATCTTAGTAAATGTTGCGATTACAATATGTTCCTTCACGAAGGAGTAAATTTCACATACAGCGATAATGGCCTCATTAATGCGCCAATGTTCCACGAGATTAAATTCTTACCAAACGAATATTCAAATCAGACAGGAATTTATGATGATGTGATCTTCCTCACCATCGTATTTTTTTCCATTTCTATAATACTCTTTATGTTATGCGTGGTATTCACTTCCAGCAGACAATATCTACAAAGTCTACATAACCGAGTATTATATTCGTTCTGTATTACACGAGCGATGTATTTTATTTTTAATTTGTTATATTGTGTTTCTCTATTCGATACATTGTGTGTCCCTGCCTTTTTCACGATTTTATGGATAGCCATAAGCAGTTTATTGTGGTTATTGTTGGTTATTTTCGAATCCGGTCGCCAAGCTTACAATAATTTGATTCGTCTTAGACGAGTACCAGCTGCTAAAGTTCAAACCAAGAAATACCTGATTTATTGTTTGGTTTGTTGGATTTTGTCAGCAATATCAACTACGCTCGCCATGTTTTTCATTCTATCAGATGATAAAAAACCACCATCTTGCTCAACAGTTGGTGGTTATTCGCTCGTTTCATGCGAATTTCATATTAACTCTGGTCAATACCCAGTCCTGTTTGAAATCCTTGACAAAATAATATTAATCTATCTTGTAATTATCGTTTTAGAGCCGCTCATTACAGCCTTTATAAAGACTCATCTTTTGTGGAGGAAAATTAAAAATAGACCTACATCTGATTCTAAAGAAACTTATTTGCTGATCTGTGCGAAAATTATGTTTGTAATGGCCCTATACTTGGCATTTTTTTGGTACTACCGTGTATTATTGTTTTTGGTTCAAGGTATATCGAACAGCACAATTATAGTATTTTATGGCGTCTACGCTGATTTTATGTTTATTGGTTATTTACTAAGAAGAAAATTAATGTGTATAACTCTGTAAATATAATACTTGGTTTCGGAAATACCCATCTAAAATTCAATAGTCTAGCAATGTTCTGCTAACAATTCTTTTTACTCGTTAAAGTAATTATATTAGAAAGACCCGAAATTGAAACTGTGAACCCTCCTCTCCTCCTGCTCCTCTTCAACAATATGTAAATCTTTACTTAGGCATCTACCTATTATTCGCCTTTGGCCAAAATCATCACCAAGACCATCTTCAATTTGAGAAGTGAAATTCTTCTCGTCCTTGAAGTCGAAGCAAGCATTTATCTACCTGTTCGTATCGTGTGAGGTTGATTTTTCCCCCAGATCGATCGATTGTTTAAAAATGTAAATATTATAGGGGCTTAAGTAATGAAAGTAAGTACGTATTAAGTAGATTTTATCTGCATTTACGCATCGATTGGAAATGATTAATTAAGATGAGACTTGAGATAAAATAAAAAGCAACAATGTGTACCTACGTGTTTTTTTTCTCGGTAGACGTTCGATGTGTAAACTATAAACTACGCAGTGTAGTACAGTAGGATTTTAGCGAGCTCGGTCAACGAGAACGAATATGTTTGGCATTAGAGTAACAATATGAATCACCACGATATATATGTATGTACTTAGTAATTATGTAAATAAGTTATCCACAGAGGCGATGAAAAATGTTCGATCGCTTCTCTGTTACACTGTATTCGTCTTGTAGGTCTATAGGTAGGTAGGTACAAGATGAGGTAGCGATATAGATTTGTTTTTTTTTATAGTAGCTCGAATAAAGAGAGTAAAAAAAGAAAAGAAATACACTATGAATAATATCAGTAGCGATAGATCTACCACACTCGGTGCTATAGCAATGGCACACCCTGCCAAATGCACTATTGCTGGGTTAAATTTGCTTTCGAATATTTCGGACTATTTTACGATAATCGAGGAAAAGCTTGATGGGTTAGTTTTGAAAAACCAAAGTACTTTTGTCACTTTTACGTCAAATATAACCAAGGCAGGCTGCGTAGATAGACCTCGTCGATATCTTTGCTCTTTTTTTCGCGCCTCTCTTTCTGCTCCAATATTACAATCCGGGTAAAAAGAAGGCTCGCGGATCTCGTTTCGAGCATACCAAGTTTAAAAGTACCTGTCAAGTTCGGTGTTTATAGTCCACTTTAGATAACTATGCGAGATAGCGAATGGTCGTAAAAACTGGTACCACACGCGCCGAACGCGTTCTCTGCCGAGCGTATTACATAATAACATAAGTATTGTCGTTCTTATGGAAATATGCCGCACGCCGCGGCCGCCTCCACCATCGCCATCGATGTCTCTTCACGTATACGGTATAGTACCTAGTACTATTCTCGCGAGGGATCAGAAAAATCTAAAAAGCTTCGCATTTAAATGAAATTCTCTTATCTTCAAACGATACTACCATAGTGGAAGCTTTTCAAGCGAAAAATACACAATAAAAAGACGTTCTAGTTATCTGACTCGATTAGAATAATTTTTTTTTCTGCTCCGGCTTTTGCCTTATTTTCTCTGTGAAGGTTTTTTCTTGCCTTTTGAGTACGTCGTGTAGCGAGTTGCTCACGTTCAATTTAAGCTGTATTATCGAACAAGCGAGAACGAAAAAAGAAATACGATAAACCGATTGGCGTTCGTATGTTGGAGAATGTGCTCGGTACTTGACTCGTATATATTTTGTACGATGCTGGAGCATACGAGATGTCTGTATTAGTTCCCTTTCGACAGACATAAGTTAGGTCTCTAGTCTCAGAAATGATATTTTTTCATGTTTTGGCACAGTTAAGGCGAAATGTTTGAGAAAAAAGTGTTTTCATAACACGAATTTACTCTAAAATAAGTGATTTGCAAACTTTTAGGCGCCGAGTAGAACCGAACATCACTTAAGTAGGCCTTAAACGCGATTTTGGATTTTTATGGCAATTTAAATGCTCTTTCGAAAAGAGATTATTTTTTCCAAAACGGATTGGTATTATTAGGGCTAATACTCGTACGAAAAAAAAACACGATTCTGTCGAAAATGTAAGAAATGTTTCTTCAAATACTCACTATCTCCCCTCCGAGGGCATCTCTGAAGCTAAATTTTTTTATGAGCTATAATACATATGTCAACTCAAAAGTATGAAGGTTTTACATTCAATTTCGCCAAAATTCTTAGTTTTTTGTTTTTTTTGCGATCCACTCTAATCATGTTTATTCTTTGGGAAAATTTTTGAAGTACAATCAAGAAAGGATTTTAAAAAACTGCATCGGACCTAATTTTAGGCGCTGAATTTAATTTTTCGATTTTTTGTGAATTTTCAAGGCTTGAAATTTTAGGTTCCTCATTCTTATCCTTATCCTTATATATTGAATGAATTTGTTGAAAACCTGGTGACAGTCCGCCAGCCTTTCCTACTGAACCGATTTTACTCAAATTTTTAAAAAAATGTTCCTTTTATTATACATGAAGATGTGTTATATGAAACATTTAGATTCCAAAACATGGGTATCAAAATAGGGCTTTATAGGGTCGATGAAGTTGATTTTAGCATTCATATTCACCTTAACCTCGAAATGAACCATCCAAATAAGGGAATTTCGAAATGAGCCCTCAATTTGGGGAGGGGGTGCAAAACTTTCAATTTTGGAAAATTCGATGTCGGTATCGAAATAGGAGTTTTAAGGGTCGCTGAAGTCGATTTTAGCATTCATATTCACCTTAACCTCGATATAAGCCCACGAAGGAGGCAGTGCAAAATATAAAATTTCAAAAATTCAATCTGGATATCGATGTATTGGTTTTTCAACTTTGTAGTGAGACTTTCAAGATTATGAATACAAGTGAACGGCTTCTTCACAATTTGAATCAACTGTTTATGAAAGTGAAAATATTATCAAAGGAGGAAAGTGAGGTGACATTTTTTTTAAATCAACTTTTGAGATGCTTCTATTCTGAGGATTTTTCGAATTTGTGGTGTTGATGATAAAAGTGAAAACAATTGGCAAAGAAAATTGAACGATATCAAAACAAAAAAAAATGAATAAAAAAATGCAAAAATAAAACTGAAGACAAAAAATTGAAAATAAAAATAGAAACAAGAAAAAATGATAATAATAAAAGTGAAAACAAACAAGGAAGATTGAAGGACATCTAAACAAAAAAAAATTAAAATTGAATCAAAAACTGAGAACAAGGAAAAATGCAAAAATAAAACTGAAAACTAAAAATGGAAACCTTGAGATGAAGAATTTTTTACTTTGGAGAAAATCGTTGCGAGTTGTTTAACGATTTTGAATTTTTCAGGGGAAATATTTTCAATTTGTTGAAGAGGGGCAGAGACGAGGGGAGCGGAGCTCCCTAGTCTTCCATGAAAAAAATTGAAATTTCATCAAATTTAGGTAAGAAGCTGAAATTGAGCGTGTACCTCGTATTTTCAACTTCCAAAACGATTTGGTGGGTTTTTGAGTTTTTTGGAGTCTCCGGCAGATTTTTATATTTCTCGGTGGATTTGATGAACCAGCATCTGATTAATAGGTAAGTAGTGTCTTATAATCAAATTTATCTGAGAAATAACCAGAACAGTTGATTTGAGATTGTGGTTAAGCATTGGAGGGGTCCGTCTTCAATTTGAAGGAGAACTGGATTTTTAGAAAGAGCATGGACTGAAATTTTAATAACCAAAATTAATTGATTTTTGAAAATTTAAAATTAGTCATTTTCGGCGATTTGAGTATTTTTGACTATTTTGGGCCCTCCGGCGTGATTTTTCGATTTCTCTAGGATTTTTGAGTTTCTCCAAAAAGCGCGAAAAAATTTTTTGGACTAGTGAAAATCGAGCTGCAGCTTATTATCGGCCTACTTGATGGGTGAAAAACACGAGTACGAATAATCAAAATTACTGCAATGAAAAAACACCC
Organism: Planococcus citri; assembly: GCF_950023065.1. Classification (NCBI taxonomy): domain Eukaryota; kingdom Metazoa; phylum Arthropoda; class Insecta; order Hemiptera; family Pseudococcidae; genus Planococcus; species Planococcus citri. The sequence goes on from NC_088679.1 coordinate 56,468,943, forward strand.
TGGGAGTGTCCACTTGTAAGAGTCATGAAAAATAGGTAAGCCAAAATTCGGTTTCCAACTCCCTAAATCAATTCTCGCGCCTTCTGGAGAAATTTGAATATTCTAGAAATGTCGAAAATCGTGCTAGAGGCTCCAGAATAGCTTGAAATGAATAAATTCAGTTTGGAGACGGTGATATTAGTTTCAGGACTAATTTCCATCTTTTTTACTACCTGCAAATTGGTAAAAATATGAGTATTTTCCAAGAGTTTCAGTCGCCGAAAATGATCAATTTTGGATTTTGAAAAATTCGTCAAAAATCGAAAAATCAATTTGAACTACTGAAATTCTGGTTATGGGAGTTTCAAAACTTACTCTTTCCAAAAATCGCAGTCTCGTGCAAATCAGAGGCAAACTTCTCGAGTGGTTCCATTGTCAGTTCAATTTCAGTGTTTTTTTATGGCAAATCAGCCAGAAAACTGAAAAATACAAAAGTCTTTTGGAGTCTCTAAAACAATTCAAAACCACTGCCAGTCGATTCTAGATTTGAATAACAGCATTTCACCTCTCTGCTTCTATTTGATCAATTTTTATTCAATAAAAAAATGGTCCTTTGAATTTTTAAAAGAAGGTCAACGATCGAAGAATTGAATTCAGGTCTTAGAATTTGGCCTGGAGATGTTTTTCAAGTTTTTTTTTTTTTTGATTTTCTTAGTTTGTTCCAACAATTTTTCTACCGATTGAGATATTTTTCTTGCCAGATGACAGTGTTGACATTTGGGTCTATTCATTCTTCTGGAGGGAGGGCTGCCATAGGTTTTTTTATGCTACGAATAAAGAATAGAGACTAGTATGCTGGAGGAAATGAAGAAAATTAAAAGTATTAATTGAATAAATAGAAAAATTGTTCAATAGAAACAATTTTGTGATGAGAATGGAAGCTACGAGAATACTTCTGCTTTTTTAAATATCAGAAAATTTCCGGAGGTTTTAATTGATCTAGGTAAGTATATTATGTACGAAGAGAAGGGGGCGTCGTTGAAAACATTCGACAGAAAATGCCTGGAAGAGGGTGCGTTTACAAGGACAGAAAAATATACCCACTCATTCGTTTTTTCGAGACATGGGTATTTTCAAATTTAAAAAAAAATCAATCCTGTATTTTTCGTATTTTCAAAAACGAATAGAAAATAGAAAATTTCGCTGGGCCCCTGAAGACCACGATTGGGCTAGTTCCCTACTTATTGGTAGACATTCTTCTAAATTATCTCTATTCGTTCGATCCAACAATTTTTCCGCCTGTTAGGATACGTTCCTAACCAAGGAGAGAAACTTGAAGTTTAAATCTGATGCTCACATTTTACTATTTCTCAAACTTGAAAAAAAAACACACACACATTAATAGCATTTCGAAAAGAAAAAAAAACGAAACCCTTCTATAACATACAAACTTGCAACACAATACTTTTGAAATTGAAGCAACATCCATCGTGTTGTCACATAATTACCGTCAATATGTCACGTTTAATGTGAAATCGAGAAAATTTTATGGTTCATAAAGTAACTATATGGAGTGTCGCTGTTACTTTTTATTTTATTCGGTATTTAACGAGATGAGCAGCTCGAGTTTCGTAAACAGTGTAAGATTAATTATAGATAGGCGTATATTTGTGGCAGCCAAACGAGTTTTACGCAATACCAGAAGCTCCTTTCCTTTGATACGAAGGCGATGGATGGCGGTGTGATGACCGTGATTCTCATCTTCACGAGTGGATGTAGCCATAGCCTTAGCCATCACTATGCGTATGCACCACCGAAGCACCGAAAGCTTTGTAAAACACACCGAAAGTGTCGTAAGACGCGTTATCTTAATTACCGTATTGTTCAACTGAGGTTTTCTCCTCGGTATCTCAAATGCATTAAGATAACAGATTGGAAATTAGCGACGACGATGGTTGCAATTTCGCGATTACCAACCTTGCTCGAATCATCAACATTTTCGGCAACTCTCGAAACGTTACAATAAATTACAAATAAACCAGGGAAAATCCGTCTCGCTGCGGATGAATGTATCAGTGACGTAAAACAATATACCTACGCGAGGTAGGTAATTAATATAATTATTTTAAAATGCAACGAAATCGTGATTCATAAACGAAAATTGTGCCACCTTGGTATATGATAACGGATACGCGTACACTTTGAATTTATGTGTATTTACGCAAACCTGCATCGATTTCGTTCTTTCTTTTTTTTTTTTTTGAAGCCGGAATTCTTGAGGAAAATCCGGCTTTTACTCGTAACTCATGTTTGTGCGTTTATGACTCTATGACGCTGACGTACGAAGGGAATTGTGCGTGGAGAAGTCCGTTTGTTATTCTGAGAAGATCGTTCAAGCACATCTTTCCCAAACTCGTGAAATCTAAATACCGAATGATGTACTTACATTGCATGACAAAAAATGCTATAGACAAGATTTTTTGTGGTCATAAACATCGTCATGAGGATTTTTGTACACTTATGGACTCAAAAGTCGGAAAACACGTATTTTGGATTTTTGTAGTTGCACAATAGGAGGGCCATTTTGGACAAACTTAGCTTAGACCTTCATTTTGGGAAGAAATAAGTTACTCAGAGAAAATTTTAGCTCTGGAGGTGCCTGCGGAAAGAAAATGTGAGCTCTCAAAGAGGAGCAATTTTCAAAGAAATCATGGTTTTCTCGTTTCAGCTCTTACTCGACCAGTTTTCGGAAAAATCATGCAGTCTCAAGTGAAAGTATTTAAGATTCTGCGTCGATCTATAGGTATGCTATAATTGCCAAAATTCAAATTCAAAGCAATTTTTAGGGTTCTGCTGGAACGGTTGAAAATTGGCAAATTGCTGATTTTTGGATAAATTCGTATTTTGAAAATTTTTTCTTCGCGAATATTTTGCATTAATTATGCCAAAATATTGTAAGATATTATTCCTAAAACTAATAAAATATTTTGAAACGCAGTAGAGCCAATTTTTTTGCCATTTGCGCTAATTTTAAAAAATCAAGAAAAATGATGAGTTTTTGGCTATTTTTCTCGATTTTTTGAAATTGGCAATTGACCAAAAAATTGACACCACTGCGTTCCAAAATATTTCCCCAGTCCCAGAAAAATTTTCAATCGTTCAACAGAACTTTGAAAAGGGTCTTGGATTTGAATGGCAATGGCAATGGCATAGATCGACATTGAATCTCAAATAGGTACTTTCATTTGTAACATGAGCTATTTTTCCAAAAACAAGTTGGGTAGGAGTTGGGACAAAAAAAAATCACGATTTCTTCAACAATGCCCTCTCTTTGAAGGCTCACATTTTCTCTCCAGATGCACCTCTAGGGCTGAAATTTGCTCTGAGTAACAAATTTTCAACTCAAAATGAAAGTCTATTCTTTTGATGAAAATCTGCCAACTGTTTTTGGGAGGGAGGGGGGCAATCCACCTTAATCTACCTACATATATTTTGACGAAAATGTTTTTCGAGCGTTTTTGAGCAATTTTAAGCACGAATTTTTCATGCAATCTGATATTAAAATTTTTCGAGAAATTGAAATAGTCTATAGGTAGGTACGGAGTTCATTTTGAGTATTTTTGAATAACTTTGAACCTAGAATATTCTTTATTCAAATTATTCTGAAGTGTTTTTTGGTATTTTCTAACGAGAAATCGAAAACTTATGAAATTCCTTTCGTTATTCATTTTTCTTCGTTTTTTCCAAAACTTGCTGCGCTGCATCCGATAAAGAGTGGTTCAACACGTCTGCGTCTCCTTCTGCTGACATTGTTTTTTCAATGCCTGTACCAGTGTTAGGTCTTCTTTTCACCTACTGTAAAAATAAATCATCATACGTTGTGAAGTTTGTTACCAGAGATTCTCCTAGATGTATTTAATAGTTGTACTCGATGGAATAATTACTCGAATTAATCCCTGGGAAGATGAATAAGTCACTCAATAAATATTGCTCTCACAAGGAGAAGATAGTACCACACAATGAAAATACACTCGCAATCAATTAAATATAATTTATTAGTCACAAGAGCATTAAAGTTTTGCTTAAAATAAATAACAATTTTTAAGTAAATAATCTTGAGTTTCACTTCGCGATTACACATTAACCAATGGCGAAAATGATAAGAATTAAACGATTAAGTGCAAGTTACCAGTACTCACTTTTATAATGCTCTTCCCCTGCATCTCCTAACCCTGTACTTTCTATTTCCGGACTTTCATATGGCTGAATATCCCCAAGCTGTACTTCACTATCCGTTTCTTCTGATATACGTGCTGTGAAAAGTCTTTCAGCTGAAATGATACAAAGAATAGGTAGATGAACATTTTATTTTTCAAAATATGTATCTTTCCAAACTTACCCTCATCATGTATTAGAAACCGATCTTCTCCTCCTGCTTTGATTCTTTGATTGTCAATTATTACAAATTTATACACCATTTTTTCTGTTTAAAATTTTAAAATTTCACTGAATTATCGAACACGCAGCTGAAACTTTTCACATTTCATTTGAAAATAAATTATCAGTTATCAGCCATGTGTTTGTGTTAGTTCCACAAAAACGTTCGAGCGCTGTGAAATGTGGAACTTCCACAGATTGTGGAGCCTCCACAGCTGTGGAGTTGTGGAGGGTCGCCCGAAAAGACTACTTATCTCACATATGCCCCTCTGAGCTTTAATCCATATGTAAGCTTGCAAACGGAAGAAAGTATAATATGAGTACAATGAAGAATCAGAATTTGAAGTAATTTTTTGAAAACTATCTGTAAATCTAAAACAACTTCTTCTGAAAGGACTTTTTTTAAAGATGGGGGGTTTCTTTTATATTCAAGTCATTATAACATTAAGTACTTACCTGCAATTAGCAAGTACTTTTTTCAGCTTCATTTTCTGGTAAAATGTACGCATTAAATTTTTTTAAAGCAATTCTGAAACATTTGGAGCCCTACAATTTGGCCATGATTTTTGGAATTCTTGAAAACGTGTCATACAATAATTTTTAAAATGAGAAGAATTTCGGAAAAAAATGAAAACTTTTATTAATAATTTTTTTGAGCAGTTTTGAAAAATTTTGAAAGTCAGATTAAGATCATGACTTTCGGGATTTTTGAAAAAGTGTCAGGCGACTACTCAAAATGGTGAAAACTTCAGCAAAAAATCCATAATTTCTATCAAAACTTCCTTTAAGCAATTTTCAAAAATTGTAGCTTTGAATTTGATTGGTTGATTTTTGGAAACAATGAAACTATCGAAAAATGGACTCAAGGTCTGTCAAAGTATATAGGATTTCTTTTTCAAGGATTCTGAAAATCATTACATTATTATGGCCTCGAATGTTTCAAAACTACTTGAGAAAAATTTTAATGGCATTTTTTGATTTCCTGTCGAAATTTTAACCTATTTTGATTGGTCGCATGACACGTTTTCAAAAATGTCGATAATCATGGCATTCATGACCCAACTTTGGGCACAAAATTTTACAAAAATGCTCGAAAAATATTTTCATTGAAATGTTTCAGTTTTTTGAAAAATTTCAATTCAATTTTGATAGGTTGCGTGACATTTTCAAAAATCTCAAAAATCATGCCCTAATTTTGGGCTTAAGAATTGCGCCAAAAGGCTCAAAATACATTGTGATTAAAATTTATAAGTCATTTTCGCAAAATTTGACAATCGCAGAGTCATTTTTGAATAATTTTACAACGGTTTATTTTGACTCAAAATTAGAAGAGGTGTCACATTAAAATTCGACTGCGCCCGCCCCATTCTGCAGACCGTTTTTCGGAAGCTTTGGCACAATGGGCATAGAACTAAATTTTTCATGCTGGGCACGGATGAGATCATTTTAAACTCTTGACTTAATGGAGTGTTTAGTGGCAGTAATCTACCTGTCAGAAAATTTTTTGGGCTCGAGCCATTTTGAAAATTGGAGATTTTTCAAACTTTATTCCCTTATTGTGCAACTACAAAAATCAAAAATACGTTTTTTCTGACTTTCTATAGTTACCCATAAAAAAACCAACTGAATTTTTCTGGTCGCAAAAAAAATGGACCGTATAACGAATGAGTTGTTCTAATGTTGGATTACAACTTTAACAGTGAGTAGGAATTCATTTTTCAGCCACCCTTTCCATCAAACTTGATCCTCATAAGTGTAAATAAAGTTGAGCTCCCGAAATTTTGCATTAAAAATGAAAACACATTTTTTGGATGCTTTTTTGATTTCTATAGACTTGAATATTTAGGTAGTGTCACCACTGTCACCTGCAGTGATATACTTACCTTTTCTTTTGAAAATAACATGATTCAATTTAATAGGTACCTACAAAGATAGTTGTTTACGTATAAAACTTTCAAAAATTCTTAAAATTGTTGACTCTCTTACAATATTTTGAGATTTTAATTTTTTGAAGTCTTATCCAATCGTTTTTAAACATTTTATTTTCACACCTGGCACAAAACAAGTGTTTTCTCTAAATCAAAAATAAATAAATAAGTACTTAGACTTACTTACTATACATACCTACAGCTGAATTAAATGCAATGCAAGTGCAAGTTTCGTGGATGAGACCATAATATTATCCACCCCTTGTGGATATTAATCACACCTATGTCGGAAGTACTAAGCGGTTAATTATTTCGATATCGTTTTTCACACATTGGGGATGGTTGATTGGTTACGAGAGAGAGTAAAAATTTGATATATTACGAACTCGATCTGACTTAATCGATACATCCCTTTGGTAAGTTTACACTTCTATTAACTTATTTGAACATCTGGCCGAACTGTTCAAATAGCGTAGTAATAATAACAAAACGTTCAGGAACCGAGAAGAGAGCCGAAAAAAAAGGGTCCCATTTAACGTGTTCCTTTCATTTTTGACGTATTTATCACGGTGACGTTAAAATTACAGGTTTTTAATCAGTTCGTCGTCGCATACAGTTTAAAATATTCTAATAAGCTCGGAAAACACTCGTTAAAATAACAAATCATTCTTACAAAGTAACAATTTGGTCGTCGGTCGAGTATATTATGCAAGAAAATAGCTGTTTCCTGTGCCTGCGTAAATATTTCCGGCGATTTACCTGTTGTAAAGAAATTCGCACGTTTTAGTAATAAATATCCAATTAACATCGATGGGGGTTCAAAAATACAAAATATGCGCTCGAAGCACTGTATGGAATACTTTTGCAGCATTAAAGCGTGTGATGGAAAAATTATGTCAGTAGGGCTTCAGTCTCGCTTTTCAGTTCACACTTATTTGGTATCGCAGACAAACAAAAATTCTGCTCTGGAAAGACCGCGACGAACGATCAATATGTTCACATTCTTTTTACGTGAGTAATCTACTCGTGTATACGTAAGACAAAACGTGTTCAGGTACCATACAACACGCGATTCTACATATTTTCCGTCATACTCATACTTGCACTTTCCTTCAAGCTGGAAATTCTTTTTAAAACGATTAATGTAAGCAGCTGTTTTCTTGAGCCGAATTTCGCGAAATTATTATCCAAAGGTACACCAAGCTTGAGTATGAGCTGTTCTGCAGAAACCGTCTTGCAATCAGAAAAATGATGTAGGTTCTGCTTATTATCATAAAACATGATTTTTTCTGTATGTAGGGTACTTACAAGCAGATATACATCCTGAATGCTTCCATGTAGCATTCGATTCGTGTTAAAAACAACCAAATGTAAAAATTATTCTAAAAGTGGACCAAAAAAAAAAAAATGGTAAACACGTCACGTTAAAATCAATTTAGGAAACAATAAATTAGAATTATAAAGAAATCTTTTGGGGATAAAAGAAGAAACTGAAATACTGAAATACTGGACCGATTTTAAAGCCGAAATAATCGAATATAATATATCCTCTGACCCTGCAAACAGAACGAGCGAGATGTAAAAAGGCACATCGTGTATAATAGAAAAAGAGACCTCTCTAGAATAAACATAGTATCTTGACAAAAAAAAAAAAAAGAGCGAATAGACGATATAGAAGAAGATACGAAAGCAAAAGAAACGAACCCAATTTGATTTAGGTCGAAAGCAAATAATACATCTGGGTTTAGAAGCGACCAAAACGAACACTTTACAGATGTTCAAGTAACAAGTGTAGACGTACACCTGTGTTTCGCAAGAGCTCCTTGTTATTCACAAGCTTTTAATAAAAGATGGCATTAAGGCAGTACTGTTTCTTTTGTTATCATCACGAACTAAAGGGATCCTTTCTTTTAAACTATAGTATTACAAAAACGTGTACTTTCCTTTATCTCTAATCTATGTACACTCTTTATCGCGTTTACTGTATACTTTTTTTTTACACTTTTTTGTCCCATCTAATCGTAAGTGCTGAAGTTTTATCGGTATGAAAATTTAAATTAGACATGGTTCTCGTCGTATAGACTGGATTTTAGCCTAAAATTGTCCCTGTAGACTTGAGTATGTGCACTCACGCTGGAGTTGATTGTGGTAAAAAAGTTGAAGGATTTGGCCAAATTTCATGTAGTTTACGAGACGTTTATTTCGATTTATGGAAGTCACCCAGAAACTAAGTTAGCCTCGGAGGTGTCTGTCTATGAGCTGTTGATACATAATATTATCGCCACCTTATATTTACGACTAAAGGTGAGATCTAAGGTAGAGAAATACAAAAATAAGCTCGCGAGCATTGACAGGTTTCAGTTAGTAGGTAGGTATAATTATGTTGTTAGGTAAACAATGATAAAAGTAGTGCATCGCAAAAAAAAGAGCTAGGTACCCGATGACAGAAATACTCGAAAACGGATATTCCTTTCACTCAACCCAGATCTACATATAAAAGACAAGCGACAATTACGTATGTTTTGTTTTTTTTTTTTTGCCAGTTTGATGTACGAGTGTGAAACAACAACTTTTTGATGTACTTCGGTAACTGACCGAGAAATCATGCTGCGCAAAAGAAAAATGAATGGATTTTTGAAGCGTTTTTGGATAATACAGATGCGTAGATATGTTAGGTACTTGTATGTAGATTGTGGATACTTACTTGCAATTAGGTAATAAAATAATAAAATTAGCGTTACATCGGTTTTGCAGTACAAATTGAAATTTTAGAAAATTGAAACTTCGAAAACATTTGGGAAAGTGGTCATTCGGGATTTTGGGTTTGGGATTTTGGGCTTCGGGAAAATAGATTCGAGAAAACAGTATTCGGGAAATGTCCGTTCGGGAATTCGGATTCGAGATGATTTTGGCAGGTAACCTGATGGATTGAGCATTCAAACTTTCATTTAGTGGCTGATGTGGCCTAATAGGGTGTAGTTTACGGTGGGTCGATTTCGACTTTTTTTTGGGGAAAATTGGAGGGGGGTTCGATGAAATGTTGTGGGGATCTCAAAAAACGGTAGCAAAAATTTTAGATCCCCAACTTGAACCATGAAAAAAAAAATTCTCAAAACATTTTTGTTGAGTGTTGAACTGTTGATTGATTCTGGTTATATCCACTTAGAAGTGAGAGGACCGTTCTTGAATTTTTTTCACCTTTCTTTTCAAGGTTTTTGCATGACTTGCGAAAATAATACTAATTTTGAACCCGTTCAAAAGTTGTGTAGGTAAAATAACATAAAATAGTGAAACAATTTCAAAAACGGGTTTCTGACTTCTTAAGTGGATAATATAATTATGACCAGTCAACTCAAGAGTACGTATATTTTTTCACAAAGAACTTTTTTTTGATTTTCACTGTAATTTTTAAAATTAGTAACCCCGTTAGAAAAGTGATGGTTCAGGTTGGGAATGCATAATTTTCCCTACGATTTTTTGAGCCCCCCCCCCTGCTTAACGTATGTTACTGAGTCGATTTGTTTTCGATGTTTCCTCCGGCAAGGAAATAATGCTGTGAAATTTTCAGCCCTCTCAACCTGAAAAATCCGAAAAAATCAAAGGAACAATATCAGACAAAATTTGAAAAATTGGAAACTTTGTGGTTTCAACACTTTAGTTTGGTCCTTGTTTCTGTAAAATCGATTCACTCACCAATCTCAGTTTCCATTCCCACCCATCCGATCAAAAGTAACATGTGAACTGGGGTAGCAATTTTTCCCCCACTTCTGAAAGTTATCGGTTTTTATTCGGCCAAAGTAAATTAAAATTCCTAAAAATGGTGTTAAAAAGTAGGTCGTGCTATGAAAACGCTTCATTTCTTCTAAAAAATTTAAAAAATCGAATAAATGAAATTTTTATGCTCGCGTACATTCTAATGCTGGGATTTGATTCATTTTCATTAAAAAAACACCCCTGACGATGCCCATTTAATTCTTTTGACTCCTCCCTCCTTTTCTCCTTAAATAGTAAAAATATGTATTTGGGCTATCAAAAATTTTTGAAAATTGTAGTTGCTGGACAAGTGCGCGGACACACATCTTTATACGAGTATTTTTCAAATAATCGTATAATTTACAAGCATTTCTTGAATCGGTTAGAAGAGTTCACTGTCGATCAAACTAATTCTTTGCCGAAATAGTGTACTCTGAGTCTGAGGAGTAACCTGCGCATATGCTCATTCTGGAAATTGAAGGAGTAGGTCCCTAAATTTGCGAAATTTGACGTTTTTAACCATTGTTTTTGGTCCAACTTCTTGAGACAAACAAAAAACGTTTTCTTAAGTTATGCTATCTCTAATATTGAAAGAGTTATAACCAGGTACATTTTTGGAAAATAGTAAATTCCCCCTCCCCAAGTTCATCGAAAATTTTCAAAGTTGAAATTTGTGGACTTCAATAAAGGTAAATTCAGAGATAACTTTTTGAGTTAAGCAAAAAATGCCTCTCTGAGAAAATGTTTTCTTAAAAATTGTAAGACAGAGGCAATAAATTATGAAAATTTTGAAATGTCTTGAAAAATTCGTTTGCCTGTTCGCCTTCAATTTTTAAGACATGCTATTTTGTGAAAGAACGTTTTTTGTTTGCCTTGAAAAGTTGTACCAGAAACTATGATAAAAAATTTGGTCTTTGGAAGTTCATAAACTCGTCGGCCCTTCAATTTCCAGATTAAATTTTATGAGTCCTGTATTAGCTTAGGCTTCAAACGTCGTCTATTCAGAGACATGTTGTAGGGAAATCGAGTATTAGGCCTCGGTTACCAATTTGAGTACCTTTGGCTAGAAATTGTTCGGATCGACGATGCAGATTTTTGAACGGGCATATAACTTGATGAATTGAGCTAACCAATATTAATTGAGTGACCAAAGGAGGTTTTTTTTAAAAAATTGGACTATTTTTGAGTATTTTGAAAAATTCTGGCACATAGGTGAATTGAAATTAAATTTTAAAAAAAAATTTCAATTTTTTTTCAGCTTTGGGGGTCTATTTGAGGTCAACATTATTTGGGAGGACAGAGAGAGGTTTTTTCTTGAAAAACAGGGACACATATTATTTAGAAGAGTTTTGACCTGAAGGCTTTTTTCAACTTTTGCTGCCCAATATAATGGAACCAACACTGTTCCGAGGGCTGAGGAAGACCTTTTTTTTTCAAAAATAACGTTATTTAGGAGAATTTTGACGCAGAAGTATAAATATTTCAAAAAATTTTCACAGATTGGAATTTATTCCATTTTTCTTTATTTTTTCCACCTTTTGAGGGTTTCATGTCAACATATTTTGTTCTGGTAATTTTTTGCCTACAATTGAAATTTAGAAACTAGGAAGTTACACGTACTCAAACTTGAAAAAAATTACAAAAAATTGTAAATTCCTAAACCTTGGACGTGAATAACTTTTTGAATTTTTCTCGTTACAAAAAGTTGTCATCAATAAAATACGCATATTTTACGACGTCTGCTTTCCATTCATTCAATAATTTTTTGAATTGTGATACATATTTTTATTTTTTTCTCAACATTTCTCGTGACCTCTTCAATTCTTAAACCGGACTAAAAGTCATAGAAATTGATTTTGCTCAATTTTTGATCATAATATTTGCTTCCTCAGTCAAAAATGGACTTTGATTTCAATTTTTTGAAAACTTTATCGGTATTTCCATACCATGAATATTTTTTATTATTGGCCAAAACTCTGGGGGGTAAAACTCATATTTATTGAGGTTTTGGAAAATTTCTAAAAATAAACTTTGGGCCAAAAAGTGGAAAATTTTAGATGGGTGCCTAATAAAGCTAAAAATCTGAAATTTTATACATAGGTGCCTTATTTTTTACCTTCGGAATCGATGAAGACTGTTTGGAGCTATTTTTATCAGTTCTGGGAACTTCAGCAAATTTTTTGAAATAAATTCTTACAAAATTCGACGCAGGTAACTGCCAAGATGAGTGGTGAATTTTCCACATGCTGAGTCTAGAGGAAATTGTTCGAAACTGTTGTGATCTGCTGTTGTTTTTGTCCTAAAATGATTTTTAACCATTTTTGAATTTAATTTTATAAAAATCAGGCATATTTTTATCAAGAAGTAAAAAATCAATTTTTAAATTCATGACGAATGTGTTAGGCTAGGCTATTTCAATCATCATTACAGCAATTAATAAAAAAAAAAAAGCAAACGCGAAAACCCTCTTGCAATCATCAAATAGCTCATGGCGCGGGCGTGCCCTGATAATGACGAATCAAAAAATCAAAAAGGGATGCTTGAATTGAATTCCCTAACACCTACTTACCACTTGTATCTTTTCGAAACATAGAAACAGCTTTTATGCTACCCACTGCCTAAAGGGACACCCTGTAGAACACCTACATCAACGTTCCTCCAATCCAAGACAATGCCAACAAAATCAAAGCAAATTTTCACATTGAAAATCAACGTTTAACTTTTCAAAAAAAAAATTAACACTTTTTGAAAAATTTGAAATTATTTCTACGTTTCGATTTCGACTTTCCCCTCATCTACCCTTCCTTTTGCTAATACCTACTCATTACTTAAATTAAAATCCGCGGTTTGGTTTTAAGTACCTTCTCGTTGTTTATTTTTCTTTTTCCTTTTTTGAAAGATGAACCAAGTACACGATATTGTTATTTGAAGTAAGTTGGAGAAAAAAACCAGCCAATATTATAGCCTGTTGATAAAGTGCAGAGCCGACCTATAGCCCTATACGTAGAGAACCTTCGACTCTTGTTCCCAGTCTGTGTACCCTTTGTTTGATATTTCACCGTATATACCCAGTAGTCCGCTCTTAAGGCACTCGTAGCATAAGTATTTTTTTTTTCACTCTAAACCAAAGACATAATGGTTTTGATAAACAAACGAATCACGATTAACCCTCGAAGGGTTTTTTTAATTAAAAATGCAAAGCAGCTTTTACAATAAAACAATTAAGTATCACGTTACCAAGATTTAAAAATTTTTTTCCCAAATATACCTACCTGCTGGTGTATAGCATATACCTCCTACTCTACTTACAACGATGTTAAAATTGTTTTGAAAATAACAGAACTTTATATAGTTAAGCGATGCAATCGGCGCGCGAAAAAGCAAATAATTAATTTTTAATTAACATTCCTCTTTTTACCCTTTTGGCTGCCGAAAACTAATTCTCGTCTAATAAGTCTTCGTCGAGCTAAAGTGTTGCTTTTACAATACGAAAAAGCTGTTTTGATTTAATTTCTCGTAGGTAATAGGAGATTTTAATTGTGAAAGCTGCTCGACTCGACGTGGCGTCGTCGTCATCGTAGTGGTGGTTTTTTTTCTACTCTCTCGAGTTTTTCAAAAAAGGTAATATTAAGAATTAAATAGCGGAGGCTCTTTTTAACGTTGCGTATGAATAATTACGCGACTAACTCGCGTACTTGGCGTTAACGGATAAATAATGAATATTACATCAAAGCTCATTTCCTTGTGTTTAAAAATTCTTTTGTTGCGAGCAAAAATCAAAAGTAATTTGTATAATCCGCGAATATCGTTCGGAAGAAGAGAACTGGCATTTTCATATACTCTCGTAGAATGCACAGTGTGCTAAAATGCGGAGAAAAATACATCACATATGAGTGAAGGTAAGGTAGGTAGTTATAGTCGGGTAATTTTTGTTTTATTTTAAATTTTAATTTAAATGCTCAAAGTCTTTCTGCTACATACTCGTACGTACGACTTTGTTATAAACGGGTTGAAAAATTATTTACCTTGATGGATTTTTATTGGTTTTAAAACTCATTTTTGAACTCGTCCCCTTAGGGAATATTTCCGCTTATGATGTTCTCGTCAAAGTAATCCATGACAATATTGTAACGCTCGTTTCCCTTTTTTGTTGTGTATTTTTTTTTTTCCTACTCGAGTAATATTCCCCGAAGGGATTAAACACGTATAATCATTTTTGTCGAGATACGTGAACGAATAATGTGTATAATGGCCACGTCTTGATGATTAAAATCTCCATGTTTCGAGTTCAAATATCTATCACTTTTATATATTATTACGTATTTGTATAAAAATTTCCACCAAACACTACCGTTCGATGAGGAGAGATATTTCGATGATGGTAAGGTAGTAATACATTATTACCATAGGGTGATTGCGGAGTCACCACCTGCGTTTATCATTTTCCAATAAATGCCGATTAACTTCCTGTCTTCTGGGATTTGTAAAGTTGGACGAAAAAATATCTACTATACAGAGAGAATAACCGTAGCCTATTATTACGGTTAATGGTAACTTATCGCAGATATTAATTAATATTAGCGCGTATTTCCTATCTCATTGTGTGGGAATCCGAATTCCCCCCTGCAAGGTATCTGTATTTTTTTTCGTCGACTAATACCACTGTAATTAGCGGTGCTGCTTCGACATCCTCTGGTGTGTGAACGAATCAATCATTTAGCAGGTTCGCCTTAATTATCCGTATGTTTTACAAACCGTTATTAAAATAAATTAAGGGGTTTGACTGCAGTAAAATTTAGAGTACGTACCCTTTTTTCTGTGTGGTGAAGGGGAAAGTTTGGATTTATAAGGTAGCTCTTTTTCTGAAAAGGGATAGTACTATATAAGTAGGTATCAATTGAAATATTTGTGGGGAAATGACAGGATGTGTAATGTACGATCGTGTGACGAGAAATTTAGTATTTTTTCGATATTTCAGTCAATCAGTGAGGTGAGAGAAAATAGTGTTTTTTGGTGCTTATGGTCGTAGTAGAGCGTGGTTATTGATATTTTTTCCCTCATTTTATTCCAAGCGCAGTTTTTTGTTTGTTTTGATTACTTACCTACTAAACAAAAAAAATGAAGAACATAACCTTACCCGTACAAAAATTCATTATACTTACAAAGTCAAATTTATTGAGTTCAACAAGTTCGACTTCATTATTCAATTTTTGGCGAACTTTAAAAAATTGAAATTTAGTTCAATTTTAATGGAAGAGATCAAAATTTAGTGAAATTGAGATAGAAAGGTGAGTTTGATAATCTTGATTGATACATACATGTAGTGACAGATTATACAACAAAAACGAAACAAAAAAATCCAACATAAAAAATGTGCCATTATAAACGTCATCACACAAAACTGACGGCCATTCTATCTCATTTTTTGCCCATTTTAATTAATACATCGGCTGATGGCTATCTCATAAACTGAATGTGAGCTTTCTACCACAATTTCATCAAATTTTGATCTTTTATAGAAAACAACCTAGGTACATATTTAAATTTTCAAAAATTTGTCAAAAATCAAAAAATGAAATTTATTATTATGGAATTAGTGGAGTAGGTATTTTTGGATATTCTTTCAATAATTTTGACTTGAATGTGTTTTTTTCTTTTCTTATTTAGTCTGAAAAAGTTTTAGATATCTACCTAATCTACCTCATTTTTTAGCGAAAAAAATATTACACGGACAATATTAAATGTTTAAAATTCTGTTGCACTTCAATTCTGCCACTCTTGGAAAATGCCTAGTGCCCCCCCCCCCCCCCTCCTGATTGGGAAACATACACCAGCTTGTGAGGTCAAAATTATTTTTTGTGAGGTTTGTTCTTCATGTACTTTACAGTTGTGGTTGAAAAAATCATTCGATGTAAAAATGTTCAAATATCGTGTGAAAGGAATTTAATTCCTCCCATTCTTTGATGTAGCTCGTTTTTGAGATACTGATGTCCGTAAATATAATTTTCACTTACTTACTTGGATTTTATAGTCGAAAATATATCTACCTAACAAGAAAAAATGCTTCGGTTTCTTCGGTATTTATTACACGTGTTTAGAGATTGAATGTGATAAAATTCGAACTTTTCAAATGACATTTTTAACCCTCCTCGATTCAATATCAGTTTTTGCTTAGTTTGATATTATTCGTCGCTGTGATGACGTTTGAGAAAATTTAACCCTCCCTTCCATTCACTCTCAGTAATATCATGTTGTGTATGGTTAATTGGTTAACGTTTGAAATATCTGGAAAATCGGGGGAAAAATTCGTGTGAAAAACTCGTAGAAGTATGAGAAAATTATTTGTCTGGAAGACTAGACTCAGGGATGGATCGTTTCTCAATTTTATCGAAGTTTTACAGAGTTTTGCCAAAAGTCAGGATTGAATGACCTCAACCAGTTGTTTTTTTTCTTGTTTTTAATCTATGAAAGGTTATTTACTAATTTTACTAAATTTACTAGTTAGCATTTATTTGCCTATCCCCCTCCCTAAAAAAAAACAGCCCAAAGTTTTAAAAAATCCATAAATGTTTTTAAAAAATCAAAACTGAAATTATATGCTGAAACAAGAATTTTTAAAATTTTCAAACTCCAAGATTCAGTTGGGAAAAAAAAGTATCAAAGGGTATCGAATTTTTAAAAAAAATGAAAAATGTCTATTTTTACTGGACACTCTGTTGATTGTTGATACTACGAACAATTGATTTTGGAGATCAAAAGTAAATAATTGATCAAATTCTGACTTTCATACCACTGAGATTTGGCTTTCTTGTTTTTTCTCTTGTTAGGTTGAATAAGTTGAGGAAAATTTTGGAACCACTCAAAAATAATGCAATGAAGAAAAAAATACTTACTCGATGCGTTGAAGATCTTGTTTGGTCATTCAGTCTTGTCCTTTTTCATGCAGATAAAAAAGTCGTCGGATTTTGACGACATTCAGCAGAGACCATCAATTTTATTTGAAAGTTGCATACAGAAAATTCTAGCTCTGGAAGTGCCCCTGGTGAGATGTGAGCCCTCTAATGAAGGAACATTTTTGAAAAAATCGCGATTTTTTCGCTCCTGTCACTACACAATCTGTTTTGGAAAAAATGGCCCAGCCTCAAATAAAATTAGTTGAGATTTTGTGTCGATTTATTTTGTTGCTGTCAAAATTCAAGAACAATTTTTGGCCGTTGAAAATTTGCAAATCGCTTATTATTGGATAAATTTGTGTTTTGAAAATGTTTTCTTCGCACATATTTCGCATGAAGTAATTATGCAAGTTTTTGGCTACTTTTCTCAAGTTTTTCGAGTTAACAATTATGACTAGAAAATTGACACCACTGCGTTCTAAAGTATTTCCCCAGTTTCAGGAAATATATCGTTCAATACCTTGTAATACCTAATTAATGCGAAATATTCGCGAAGGAAACATTTTCAAAACACGAATTTATCCAAAAATAATCGATTGGCAAATTGTTAACAACTCAATAGAACCCTAAAATTAAAAGTGGTCTTGAATTTTGAAAGCAATAGCCTATAGGTCGACACAGAATTTTTAATAGGTACCTACTTTCATTTGGATCTGAGCCAATTTTCCAAAAACCGGTTGAGTATGGGCTGAAACGAAAAACCACGATTTTTTCGAAAACGTGCCCTTGTTAAGGGCTCAAATTTCTCCTTCAGAAGCACCTCCTTCAAAATAATGGTCTGTGCTGAATTTGCTCAAAATAAGTATGGCAATTTTTTTTTGCAATCCACCCTAATGCAACTAACCTACTCGTACATCCTTGATATTTTAACAGCAAATTTTTCAACACAATTTTCAACACTTCAAGACCTCTAAACGCAATTTCACCAAGGTCAAGTTGAAAAATCAGAAAAAGAAATCCTCGCCCGTAACATTGACTTTGTCGTCGTCAACTTTTCTTCATTCACCTTCTACCATTTACAAAAAATAACCCTCTGATTACCCCCTCCCCTCACGCCATTTATTACCATAAAATACGCAACACTTTGAAAATCACGATCACTCGATTTCATCATCAATTACCTATTCCTCCTCTTCCTCTCCTCTGTAAAGTATACCGATGTTTAGAAGCCGATCACGTTTCAATTAAACACATCGTCGTGTTCTTTTTCTCTCTCTTTTCAAACGCGTACTTATGGTGTGAGGGTCAATAACGTGTGTTTATAACTATGCTCATATTAGAGGAAGACAACACCTGCTGATAATATTTTGGTGAAATATGTTAGTGTGACAGATGCTGAAAACTGTCACTGTCACTGTCACTTATGGTCGAGTTACAGGTAGGTAGGAGGTGTTATTGAAAAAAAAAATGGACATTATTGGAAAGAAATTAACACGATCGTCACGTCTTCTTCGTCTTCGTCGTCGTCGTCGTCGATGTTGTCGTGACCTAAATATAAAATACGTTAAAGTTAATTAACCCAAGTACCGATAATTAGTCATATCCTGAACACTTGTGTACGTATACCTAAACTTATGCAATATACACCTACTAAATTTACCCAAAAATCATTTTCTCTCTTTGGGCCCAAGTTCATTTATACAATTATCGAAATATTATGTTTTATACCTATTCGTACTCGTCTACTCGTATTTACTCATCGAATGATTCAAAAATATAATCATTGTCAAGGTTAATGGTAATTATGTGTATTTAATAACTAGAGTAGGTAAAGGTTAAGTGATAAATTTTTTCCATTTTTACGTAATTGATTTAGTATACCGAGCTATCTTTGTGAATATTACCAATGTGGAAAAAAAAAACTCGACTATTTTAATTAGATGTATAGGTACTCGACTATGCTAAAAAGACAGTATCTATACGGAAACGATATATTAGGTAATATAGACGACCGCAGCAGATACGAAGCTTTAAAAATGAACATGAGGTAAACCGTAAATTACGTATAGATTGACAATACCTTCCAATAATAGTACATTTAAGTGGCAGATATAATACTTTTCAAATAAACTGCTATAGGTAGGAGTTATCAACATACAGAAACGACTGTATGGTTTTTTTTTCTCTCCATAATTGATATTTATTCCGGAAGCCGAACGATATGTTTACCAAACAAAAGCAGTCAATACCCGTATGTTGCCTGCCCCTGCCTTGGTTCAAGTTAAGTTGTAATGGTTGCCCAGTATACCTCTAATTAACACTAATACCTTGTCGAAGCGAGTACAAATAAATACATAGAACACGTAGAAACCTATATTATATCTACTACACAATTCACCACGCAAGTTAACATTTATTTACCTCACACGAGCATTATATGTACGAGTCGAAGGGGATGGTGAAATGATTCACTGAGCTAATATTAGGTATTTAGAGGTGCTTGCTTACATTATGCATAGTAGTACTCTACTATATAATTGCATTCGTGCAACATATGGTACGACTTTTACTATACTACGATATGTGTAACCTTTGGAAATACTCCAAAGATATGGTACAGAGAGGAGAATTTCGCGAATAAAAAATTACACATCTGCCTTTATACGAATACGACGAATGATGATGATGATGATGACGACGACGCCAATTCCCAAACCGAACCGCACCAAGTTTTAATTGTTGGAAACTTGCCGAACTATATGACAAGCTTTTGAATGTATATAAGGTGACTTTCGCACTTCGCAGCCATCTCGGTAAGTTTTCTAATATATGCAAATGCTTTTATAATTAATCATTTATGGCAATTAGGCGTATATTTTATACGAGTTTGTATGTCGTGTAAAGGGTATGTTCGCGATAATAAGGTGCTGAAAGGTGCGAACATAAGGCATATTTTGACTTGCAAATTTCACTCTTACCCCCCTCTCTGCACTTTCCACCCTCGTCAACCAGTGCAGAAAGGGTTTTTCAGTCTACATGTTGTAGTATGTGTGTGGAGGTTCCGCTCGTACAGTATATGCCAATTAACTCGGATAACGTTATTATTGGAAATGGAAAGACCCTTATACGTATTGAATATAGGCGCCCAGCCTATGGCTGTGCCAAATACCTCCATCGTCGTGGCAATACAAAAGTTTAATTGAATATGGTAATTCGAATCGAATAGGGAGTATGTTTTGAAAAGTGGCCTTGAAGTTGTACGAGTAATGCTAAAGCTTTTTGCACCACCGATGAACCCCTTTTGCGAGGTTTTCATAATTGTTTACACACATTAGGGATTTAATTTGGTTACGTCGACTCGTCGTCGTCATCGTCGTCGTCTATACACATCATCTCGCGTATTGTTTTTCTTATATAGATGGTCAGTTTTTTTTTCCATCATCGTGGTTTCTATGGTTACAAAACGTATTCGGCTGCATATGGGTTTTTATTCTGCTTTCATTGGTTTTGCATAAATCAAACTGTACGGGAAATTACCTCATCGGACGAATAATTTCTTCGTGGTGTGTAAATTTGAATGAAAAGGGGAAATTTTAAAACGACCTTGGAAAAGCAGTTATACGTTTTACTATGCTTATGGATAATATGTGCTTTACTTATATTATTATACGATGACTATAGGACTACAGCGTATTAGACAAGTAATGTACTTGTACATAGAGACGTTAATGAGTAGGGAAATTTCACCTCCGCAGCTACGTAGGTAGAGGTACTAAAGTTTTGAAAAATTAGGTCGATTATGTCTTTGTTGTGCTGAAACACAAAGCTTACGGTATATAAGGTAACGTCGTGTCATGAACCGGTGATTTATTGTAAATGCGCGAAAAATTTTATGAATGAAAATTTCGAGCACTTAAATACCTACCTACGTATGGCTTAATTATACGAGGTATGATTTCATGTTTTTTGCTCTCTTTTTGATGGATTAATTGCGTCAATATTTAAAAGCTAAATTTACCCGAGTGGGTATATATATGGTTTATATGTATGTATAAGTTGTCACTCGACTTGGTTATTTTTGAATTCATCAACGGGATCGAATTACTCATAAGGTTGCAATCGAGTCAATGAAATTTTCCCATTTTCTTGCGTAGAATGGCGACGATGTGTGAGTGTGCGCGCTTTTCTTTGATTCATTTTTTCATTTTTTTTTTTTTTGTTGTTGTTTGTATGAGTAATTTGATTTGATGAACTTTCTTTTTCACGATTACGATATTATGAGTTTGATTAATTGATAATTGTCTTGAAGTGTGCGATTGTTATGAATGGAAGGTTACTGGTATGGGGAAAATCGTGTATAATTATGGGTTTTACTAATTACGAGAAATATGGGCAGGTGTTGGTGTGGAAATCATTCAAAAAGTTTTCAGAAAAAATGTAAAAAAAAATTTGACTGAAGGTAATATGATCAATGTGTGCATTAGAACGCGCGATGTAGAGGAATAGTATTCGATATTTTAATATTCTGAAAAGAATAAAAATAGAAAGTAAGTACCTACGTATCTACCTATAAAAATTGGGAAAATTTTGATTTATGAAAAATTCATGAAATAAAATTACTTACTTTGCGCTTGTGTTACGATATTCGATGCACTGCGGTTTAGGCAAAGGATTCTGATTTTAAAAGTTGATAGGTAGGTAGGTATTCAATTAAAAAAGTAAACTGATATGAAACAAAAGAAAAATTATGTTCCAAAATAACTTTAAAATATAACATCTCGGTGATGAGATAGGTAGATATATCCTAATTATCAAAAAAATATTTAGATCGGATAAAAACTAAAAAAAAACATGTTTTTGAAAAGTTTTTGAAAAATGAAAATTTAAATATTGTGATGGCTTGATTATCAGATTAATTAAAAACACACTTTGTTTTAATTCACTTTAATAAACAAAGCACAAACTTAGATTTACACAAAAACACAGAAGATTAGCTTAGGTCTAAACTAATTGGAAGACTGATCAATTGATCCAATATTTTGGTTGTATTTACATACATGGAACTTTTGGGTACAGGGCTGGTGCCTTTTCAAAGTAGCGTTGACGATAAGTGATCAGACTTGTTACATAAGGATGTTCAGTGAACGTGTACATAACCTATTAAATGCTGGCTATTTATTAGTGACAATATCGTATAATAACTGTACGAAGCGCCGTGTGTATATTTTACTGGAGTTGGCCTTGCTGTAAAGGCATGAGCGGATTGCTTATGTTTCAGCCAGTTTATGGAATAAGTAAATTTATTTGGATCATTTTTCATATTTTCATCATTTCAATATGAACCATTTTTTATAAAAAACTCAAAATTTAATCAAATTTGCTAGTAAGCTAAAATTTAATTCTGACCTTACTCCCGATTTTTTGGCTCATTCAGCGATGGTTTTGAACCGTTTTGGAGCGTGCAGTGGATTTTAAAATTTTTTTTGATTTGAAAAAATTGTTATTTATACAGGGCTTGGATATTCTCTAAAAAACCCAAAATATGCGCTTAAATATTCCTTAAAAAATGCCAAAATATGCTCTAAAAAGTAAAAATATTCCCTAATGGTATGGGCATTGTTTTACAGGAAATATCAATTTCTATATAATTTTAGTAATATTGTTGTGTAATACCAAAAATCTCCTTGCCAAATATGTACTAATCTGATGCAAAAATTTAAAATTGGGCAAAATTCCCTAAAAATCACTAAAAAACGTAAAAAATATTCCCTAAAAAATGCCAAAATATGCTTTTATATGCTTTTATGGTGAAATATGCTAAAATATGCTCTAACGAATTAGGCTCATTTTACTTGAAATTTCATGAATCATGGAGATAGTTGAAAAGTTCCATGCTCCAGCATAAAAATTCGAGCCCTGGTTATTAAAAAGAGGCAAAATGAAATTCAACTCCTACGAACTTCAACTCCTACGAACTTCGTTTGCCAACGACGCTTCGGTGTACAAAGTTGAAATATGGTTCATTTTCGACTTCTAGAATCAATTAATGATCTTTTGACGCTATGAAATCTCTAGCGAGAATTACACAGGTCGATTGGAAATTGCTTTCATGAAATTCAAAGTGCGATTTCGAATTTCCCAGAGCACTTTACACGCTAATCACGAGAAAAATGATGAACGAATTCCATCGTGTATAAATTTTCTTTGAAATCAATTTTTTCGTTTTTTTTTAACTGTAAAAATGGTTGTTTTGGGCTAATTAAGCATCCTTCGAAAAAAAAAATGAGTGCCTATTTCAACTTCGGTCGAGCTATCATCTTGAAAATTAAGCTTTCTACAAAAAAAACACTGATTGGTTCTCATCTAGTTGTATTTGTATGTTTCGCGTCTTACAAATTTTAGTCTTTTATCTATTCAGTTTTTTTTTTGTACTCGTAGCATGCTAAATTTGCAAAAAAAAAAAACATTTCTTCCATAAAAAATAATGAAATACCAAAATTATAAAAATTTTTAACCAAAAAATTGGTTTAATATTGGTTTAATTTAAAATCTTTCATGATGAAAAAAAGTGACTGTACTTTTGAAATGAACTCTGAATTTCAAACCGGGAGTAACCATAAAAATAAAATTGAATTTCCAGTTGTTAAAAACAAAAACAAAGAAAAAAAACTGCCAACCTGGGAGGTGCCTTAGGTGACATTCGCCGATTTCAACGATTCTTGCACCATTGGATAGAGGACATCGAACATAGCCTAACCCCATATTTCCAGCTGCTGAAGTTGATATTTCGACTTTTCAGAGCAATTTTACGATTTTCACACTTCAATTTAGAAAATTTGGTCAAATATAGTCGGCCCAGGTCGCATACCTAAACCTTCCATATTATTTGGGCATGTTAATATTACGTACATATGGTGAGACTAGCCCATGGTGAAATTTTCAGCTGCTTAAATTGATATTTCAATGGTCTAGGATGATTTTTCGGTTTTTGACCAATTTTTCCAAAATTGCAATGTGAAAATCGAAAAATTGTTCTGCGCGACTGAAATATCAAATTCAGAAGCTGAAAATTTCACCATGGCCTAGCCTCACCATAATATGTATTAAAATGCCTAAATACATAGAGGAGAAGGTACAATAATTATGGACCCCCCATGGTTTAATGTACAACCACTAGCGCTACGGCCATGCTGGGTACTAAAAATTATACTAGTAGTGTAGTATCGATGATCCATGTACTTATTTTGGATCCATGCAAACTTGGGTGTCTCTCATCAGCAATTGTTTTTTTTTGCGCATTATTTTCTTGCCAATGGAAAATTTTACAAGTTTTTCATTCGGTAATTCATCAACTTCAAATAAAGTTTGGAAAAAAAATTATTAGCGAAGTAAGTAGCTTACAATGTGTACTTTCAAAATATACTTTCATATTTGTCTGTACTTCAACTGATTTTCATAATTTTTTTCATTTTTCATAAACTGAGCCGATTTTTTGCATGGGTATAAATATGGACCCCTAAATTTTTTTACCTAATTCTGATTCAATATATTTTAGAATATCGAGAAAAGTGTTATTAACAAAGAAGACAAGTCCAAAGTGTCAAAATGGAACCACGATTTTTTCACTTTTCATAAACTTGGCCAATTTTTTGCATGGGTATAAATATGGACCCCCTAAATTTTTTTCATCTAATTTTGATTCAATGGTTTTTAGAATACCGAGAAAAGTGTTATTAATAAAGAAGACAAGTCCAAAGCATCGAAAAACATCTTTAAATAAATTTTTGTTCAATTTTCTGAACTTTTTATTCATTTTTTGAGGGGGTCCATATTTGTACCTGAGTCCATATTTGTACCATTTTATGTCACTTTTCTAAATTTCAAATTTCTCCGTGAGTTTTCAACAAAAAAAATAATTTTTTTTACACAATATACTAGAGTCTTTGGCCTTTTGAATGATATACTCAAAAAAAAAATTTGATAATTTTTTCTACCCTTTAAAGCCAAAAAGCTAGAGGGGGTCCATATTTGTACCTTCTCCTCTACATATAATATTAGAGGTGTAGGTAGGTATGGTACCTGTGCTGACTATTTTTGCTCAATTTTAGTTTTTCAAAAGTGCTATGTGAAAATCGAAATATCAACTTCAGCAGCTGAAAATTTGGGACTAGGCTATATTCGATGTCCTCTATCCATCAATGGTGCAAGAATCGTTGAAATAGGCGAATGTCACCTGGGGCACCTCCCTTCCAAGTATAGATATTTACGAGATAGGTATAAAATTTTTTGATTGATCTATCGAAATGAACTCAATAAAAATTTATAGGTATGTAGAAGTAATAAATTTCATGTTGACCAGCTTTTGTGGAAATTTTTTAAAATTGGAAAATCAAAAACCCGATTTATGGGAGTAAATATTACCAAGATCAATTTCATACATTGCCTTATCAATGAATTCATCAAATGCGTAGCTTTAGTATTTCGTTTATGAGACGAAGTTATGTCAGAACCAAAATTTTGAATTTTGAAAAGAAGTACTTAGACATTTTTTTTGAAAAGTAAAAATTGTGAAAGGAGAAGAGAATAAAATGCAAATGACGAATATCGGTTTAACATAAAAAACAAAAATCCGGACTTTTCTGTTTGGTAAAAAATAAATACTTTCTTTTGCAACTTTCAAAAACAAAGTGACGTCATTTTAGCCAATTTTGGCAAAATAGTACTTACTGATACCTGGATTTTTTTGGTAATTTTGTCAATAAAGTATGTATGCATTTTGGACAGTATCTTAAAAAAACAAGTAGGTATGTATATTATTTTTTAGAAATTTTGGCATAAAAAGCAGAAATCTTCTTGCAATGAGTGGAAATGTTGACAATTTTTGCAAATAAAACGCAGGGGACTTTGTTTTTGAAGCGGTTCATTTTTAGTGTGATAAATGATCAGATTTGGAGCCAAAGTAACAGTAAAAATCATATGTGTACAGATATTTCAAAAGGGCCCATTCGGTCAGTGCCGAGAAGGGTATAGATTTTATTTTTCAAAAATCAAAATAAACTTCCAACGTTCTCCGGTGGATCCCAACGGTGTTTGAGTGTGAAGCTGTCCATGAAAGCTTCACATATAGTCATTTTCGAGTTCAGCAACAAATTTTTCTTCAATGAAGTTGACTGCCATAGAATCTTACTCCAATAGCACAACATTCATTTTTTAAAGACCCTCTGGTAATACCTACGGTTAGATTTCAATGAGAATTTTTCCATTTGATGTATCGCAATAAAGAATATCAACAAGCCCCTGCGATTGGATGGGGTGGTCTGCCGCCGTAGCGTCGACGTTATGATTGTTACTCCAGTTTCGTGATGTCGCTAATGATTCCTTCTTGAAGTTTTTAAAAAAAAATTATTTTAGTTTTTTAAAATTACACATTCCAAAATTTACCCATTTTTTAAGAATATTGCCCATAGATATGTAAAGTATGAACTAAAATTTTTCATTTTTGTCATCTTATTATTCAATTTCTTCGAAAGTAACTGTGAAAATCATTGTTTTAAAATTTAAATGCAAAAAAAATCGAAGTACATCAGTCGAATTCCACGAATAATGGATCATTAAGTTTGGCAAACCTGCGCTCTGGCCGGGTAGTCAGTCACGTGTAGTTCAATTTCATTATGACTAGTCGACGTCGCGTCGTCGAGTTGATCGTTGTTCTACATCCCTGCGACGACCTGAGACAATTAAAACTCATTTATGATTCATCTCATATCGGATGTTTTACGTCAAAGAGCGTGTAATTTGGCGAGGAATACGCGCGTAATCGAGTCAAAGATCTAGACGTATCGAATCACATTAGTATCGGTTTATAAAAGCTAACGAACCTGGTTCGTACCTCTACCTCTACCTATTTCGTAATAATCGCAGTAATTGGCGAATACTCGTTAAGCACAAGTCCACGTAGCTGTATAGCGATAATTATTACTATCACATCGAATATTGTTCGAGTTTTTGTTTTGTTTTTATTTTCATGTCGTTAACTCGACTCTCGAGGGTATGAAGGGCCCAGTCATATTTTCTTTTTTTAGTTTATTTACATATTACATCATTGATCATATAAATGTAAGTAAAACGTTGGCTGAATATAAAAGAAATGAGCAAACACGTTATCGTCTATTGCTACCCACACATTGTCTGCTTTTTTGACTTCGAAAATCGAGTGTTGGTCGTCGTTGTCGTCGTCCAGTACCTCTACCTATGTAATGATTTGTGAAAAATGACTCATTTTCACACCGAACCACCCAGAATAGGTATCCGCAGATGATAAACCATGCATCTCACGTACACGATGGTATATCTAATCTGGAATAATAAGAGGAACCGGTATATATGAGGAAAATAAAATCGGCTTCTGCGCTTTTACTATTATATGGTGGTGGATGGTGGATACTACCATACCTTACCTATGTATAAGTATGGTACACGTGTGGTTCCTTCTTTTGGCATATAAAATGATCGGTTACAAAAGGCTCCATATTAGGGAAAAGTTATGTGATAGAATGAAGAGGAAAAGTATCGTATCGTATAGGTGAGACAAGCGAGAGAATCACCAATATATAGGTACTGAAACAGTGTATACCGTATAGATATACCTTGATGTATGAGATATCCAGCCTAGGTGAGTTTTTGATGGGCATAGGTGACTCATCCATTCCCACTATTGTTATCATGTGTCTGATCCTGTGTTGTCAGATGAAGAATGACTCATGATAGTACATAGATGAGGACGCCACGATACGGTCTATTAATAGAGAGCAGCAACACTGACCGTGTATAATAGATGTAAACTTGGAAGAGCCAGAGCCGCATATACTCGTACAAACCGTTTGTAATAAACAACCTGTTAACACCGGTTCATTGTCTTTCTTATAATTAAAAAATTATTACATGTAACCATATTACCTGGCTTTGGAAAAAAAATATATAATGCGAGAGGAGAGTAGAACCGGTTACAATATGCTACGTTTTCATGACCATCGATTGTTACCCTATTTCTTGTTTCGGTTTTATGTCTCCATCTCCAGTTATCAAAAAAGTTACTTACGTATTACATGGGTGTGTTTTCCTGAATTAATCCAATTGGTTGGTGAAATTGAGAGTTGTTATTTTCCGATCGGATTTTTGTTTGCTGTTCTGTTGAATATCTGCCTATACCTTTGAGTAACACAATTTCGAAGAATGGCAAAATTAGTATTCTTTGAATTATTGTGTCGAATCTCATATTCGTGTATATTTTTATTGCTGACGACTTTCCATACCACTTGATTGTACGAGTATTATGAACCGAAAATGATTCTTCGTTTACATTTTTTATTTGTTTTAAAAAACGAATTCGTCTTGATTTTTCGTTCCAGGAAAATGACGCCTGGTTTTGAATTTGACTGGATTCGTCAATTTGACAATTTTCGAAGTAATGTTGAAAATGGTTCAACGACACAACATGTCAGATTTCTGTTTTAAACGAAATTTTCACAGCTTAAGAAAATTTAGTGTTGCGTTCTGCCCTTGTCTTGTAGGTACTACCTATGGGTTTCTGTTTAATTTTTCTCTTTCATTTCTTCAGTAATCGCTACTGATGTTTCGTGGTAGGTCCTGTCTTCTTCTATTGGGGAGGTTTGATCTATGTCAAAGGTTGATACTTACTTATCCCAACCAGCAGAAAAACTTTCTAGCTCGACACAGCTGTTGAGAGAGCATGCAAAAATACACCAACAGCCAAAATGTCGGATGCAAGAGTGTATTTTTTTATTTTTGCTGAATTTTTAAAAATCAAAGTGTCAAAAATGGTAAAAAATCAAAATTTTACCAAATTGACCGAGAAAGCCGAAATTTGGCAGGTGGCCTATTTTCAGCTCTAAAAATCGATTGGAAACCATTTCGAACCGTTTTGAGCAGTTCTGGAGCCTCCAGTAGATTTTTGAAAAGTTGGAATGTCTACAAAATTTTGTCTCGAACTTTGAAAGCTAAAATTTACCTACTTCCTATAATTTCAACATGCTGTGTTGATTGAAGGTACCTAGTTTCACGTCGTTCTGGAGCCTCCAGTTTACTTCGTGAAAATTCCAGTTTTCGAAAAAGCATCAGAAATTTTAATTTGAATTATTTAAGATTTAACAATTTTTCAAATAATAATACATATTATTAAGATTTTAATCATCCAAAAAATCTGTCCAGAAATGGAATTTTGGAAAAATAGCAAATAATCGCCCAAATAGGTCACTAACAAGCATCAGTCGCGTTTCAGGGTGTTTTTTTTTTTGAAAGCTTGAATTTCTAAGAAATTTCTGGAGGCTCAAAAACGACTCAAACCATTTCCAATGGATTCAGAATGTTCAAATTAAGGGAAATAATATTTCTCAAAAATCTGCTAAAAGCTCCAAAACTGCTCAAGGTAGTTCGAATTGATTTGCAATCAATTCATGAGGGTTGAGAAGTACCAAATTCCAGATTTTTGGATCAATTTGATAAAATTTTGATTTCTTCGCATTTTTGACACTTTGATTTTTAAAAATTCATCACAAATTGAAAAGTGTACAATGTACATTACTTCTTGAAATTTTGATTGATGATGTTTTTTGCGTGCAATTTCGATTCAGTTTCTATGAGCCGGATTTAAATGAAATCAAACTAAAATCGACTTCATCGTTTTGTTCGGAGTTTACTTGCCAATGGTGGCCGAAGATGGAAAGATGGCCAGAGACGGGAATTTCATCCTACTGGTTCAAATCCAAGATTTTTTCAGACTATTATTTTTGTAACTCACTTACTCGAAGAAATTAAAAATTCTACGTTTCTGAAACCGTTAACATTAGCAGCTGGAATTTGGGGTACATCTTATTTTCGGTGCCCAGAACTGATCAGCGATCCGTTTTATCTGCTGTAAAGTCCCCAAAGAATTTTCAAATTCAGTTTTCAAAATGAAAGAAGTTTTTTCGAGGACTGAAAATTAAAAAATTAACCGGAGGCTTTGGAATAACTCGAAATAATCATCGATCGATTTTGGAGGCCGAAAATGAAATGTAGGTGTAGTGACAGATTATATAACCTACATTATAAAATTTACCTAGTTAAACAATATAGGTCATCATGACACAGTCTACCTTAATTTTCACCAATATATTCTCTTTCATGTTATTTTCCATAAGAACTCATTTATCCTCTCATATATCTAATTGTATGTTAATTTCCATAAGAACTCTTTTATCCTCTCATATATCTACTTGTATGTTATTTTCCATAAGAACTCCTTTATCATCTTATACCTACTTGTATGTTATTTTCCATAAGAACTCCTTTATCATCTTATACCTACTTGTATGTAATATTCCATAAGAACCCTTTTATCATCTCATAACAGCTACTTGTATGTTATTTACCATAAGAACTCTTATATCTATTTGTATGTTAATTTCTATAAGAACTCTTTTATCATCTCATATATCTACTTGTATGTTATTTTCCATAAGAACTCTTTTATCATCTCATATACCTACTTGTATGCTATTTTACATAAAGACACTGTTTTTAGGTACTAGTATTTTAGTATATAAGCTCATGCAAACCTAGTAACAGTATTCAGTTCTCTTCCAAGCTTCATTGGAATAACTTGTAAGAAACATTTCTGTTTCAACTTGTGAATATTCTTTTAAAGTATTTAAAAGTGTTATTAAATGTTTTAAAGTGTAAAAGTGAATAAAACATTTTTCTTTAAACTGAATCGTTAAATCTGTCACCACAGTAGGTCAAACTTCAGTTTTTAATTTTAATGCTTCTGTGAACAAGAATTTTTTTCAAAAATAAATCACTGAAAAAAATTTAGATTTGAACTACTTGGCAAAAAAATTATCTGCAAATGTGTGAGACCCTTAGCTTGATTTTACTGGCCACTGAATTTCAGTTCTTATCTTTTCATGACAATTTTTCCAGAACTAGAGAATCCAACAATCCGCTGGAGGTTCGAGAGCGACTGAAAACCCCCACCAATCATGTTCAAAAGTATGGAAATGAGATTTAATCACAATTTTTTGTCTCATTTCGATCAATTTTTGAGTTCTTTTTGAAAAATGGGTCAAATTTGACTTTCCTTTTAAAAGTTCAATTAAAAAATTAAACTACGAGTAGAAATTGAAAAAAAAAAGGAAACAGCCGTCAGCGCTCCATGAACAGTTTTTTTATTTTTGAAAAACAGTAAGACTGACGTTTTGTGTTGCGAAATAAAATAAACTTCAGAAAATGCGTATAAATATCATGTACGAGTGTGCATAATATAAATACTTAAGCAAGTCGAATTATATGCCTACAACAAATTTACAATGCATTTTTGAAAAAAATATAAGTTTACTTACTTACTTACTGTAGGTTGTTACTTACTTTTACTATCGATTAATGACTTAGCGGCGGATGTTCTTTCGATTTTTCTCCATCTAGTCCGAAAATCTTAATGTCACTAGGAGTAAGTATACAAATCATCTATTTTACATATCAACTTCTTCAATTTTGAAAAAAAAAATGAAAAATTTGACGTGTCATTATCATTTTGTAATTTGAAATCGCTAAGCTTGGTACCGATTTATTTTTCTGGATTTGATTTTGATCTCTTGACGTCTCTTTACTCCTATTTTGAAAAAGTGCTCGATTTGAGAGACATTGAGGGGTGAAATTCAAAAAACGGATGTCCGAACTCGGCGCTTTTTAAATTTTTTATTTTGACCATATTATTCACGGGAAGAAACACGGACATTCGGAGAAGATCAAATTCGAAAAAATTTTGGAACTCGCACGTTCAAAATAATAATCAATGTGTCTCTTAAGGTTCTACATTTTTTGAAATTTTAATCAAAAATGGAAAGTTTTTGCTCCTTTGGAGGGAATCTTTCAAACTCGGAATCTCCGATGTGAACGAAATCAATCTAGATCGATAGTGCATGTCCTAGAATCACCGTAACCAACATTTCAAAAACTAAAGCTCATTTTTGGATTTTTGACAAATTTTTGAAAATTCAAAAAATTTGAAAATCTGTTCTAAGGAAGATTCTTAAGTTTTTTCATAAAATATGAATTTTTGGGCAAAGTAAACTTATTGAATTAATTCCTTTAATTTAACTATGTAGTTAACGCACCATCCTTAATACAGGTAGGTATGAGATCTCATATTTCGGTAATTTGATAAAAAATCGAATATTCGCAAAAATCACAAACTCACGGGTAGTTAGGAATAGAAATAAACAGATCAGGTTATCCAATTCATCCAATTCCGCCAATAAAAAATAGGTACTGCTGACATTGGGTAGATTTTTATTACAACTTGGCATCAACTCGCAGAACATCGCATTGCCTGCCCATAACGATCTCATTGATCTCTCGATACTATTCCTCGCAATATCAAGTAGGTAGGGTCACGGGTGGTTAGTTGTCAATAATTGTTAGTTGTCAAATTGCATTTTTAAAAGGATACATGAACGCTATCTCCACGAAACCTTCATAATAACTTCATGCTATACCTACTAATGTTCCAACATGCAAAATTGGCAACATAGCTTTTTATTTGGGGATACAGTTTTGAAAAAAGTGATTTTACAGGTGCGAAGTTACACATGTTAAATTGGAACTTTTCATTTTTAAACATCAAAAATTTGTCAAAAGTAAATAAATTATACATCAATTTAAAGGAAATTTTATCACGGATTCAGTAATCACATGTTCAATTACAAAAAATTTTGAAATGAATAAAAATTTTTGGTACAAAGATGAAAAATGAGAAGTTGTTAGTTGTCAAAAAAGGGAATATTGTTAATTGTCAATGAGATAGTTTACCAAAATATGCATCAAAGTGGAAAAGTATTTTTAGAAAATTATCTATTGCATTATTGAATCATTTTTTTTCTGCCTTTCATTCTATAAAACAAATAAAAAGTTGAATTAATCGATTTACCTACGCAAAAAAAATTCAAAGAATGACCAGTCAATTTTTAAGTCGTTTATGGATATTTTTTCAAGTTTTTGGGTTTATCTGAAAGTTTAGTCCTCCTCACGTGTTATCTTTTTGAAAATTTTCGAAAATTGAATTGCAAGTTTTTTTTTATCAATAGTGAATGCGTGTTTGACAACTTACAACAGGGGTGGTTGTTAGTTGTCACAAAAAAGTATCTCGCTAAATCCACCATTAACTATTCATCACATGAACCAAAATTCAATTTTAAAAAAAGAAAACATGCGCAAAGAATCAAACTTTCAAATGAGCCCAAAACCGCAAAAAAATATTCATAAATGGCTTCAGAAACTTCAAAAAACTTTTTTTTTTGACAACTAACCACCCGTGACCCTACATATTTACACCTTATAGTCATAATGAAAAAACAACATCGCGATCGTCTCAAAGTAATCAGTATAATATACCTTCCCTCCATCTCCGTATAGACTGATCAGGAGGACCCGAACACACGTTATAAATTTTCGATGACTTTTACGTACGCTGAAAGCGGTTTGAGACGGCTCGTAAAATTTAGGTTTATAGTGTTACGCGATGTCGTCCACGACACCTGAACATGGATGGGCACAGCGAGGGAAAAAAATACTCGACGATTCCTTATAGTAATTTTCAATTTGTCGTGTTGCACACACGATTACCCTACTCGTTTACGTATACCTAGCTGCAGTACTTGTAAATTCAACCGGTTTTCAACAGCCGAGTACAACGAATGGAAAAAAAATAATAAATATTAAGCGCATAATTAATTATTACTTCAATTATGTTATACGTCCTAATCCGATGAAAATATATTATTAAATCGATGGCTATAATATCAGTAATCGCGAAACCGGTTCTACTGAGCTGCGTTTTCACTGTTCACTATACACTCTCTGGCTGGGTATACCATGAAGCGGGTGCCGTTAATCATCTAAATAAATCGAAGCAAAAGTGCAATCTGTAACGCCTTCGTTTTGCCTCTGCATCGACCATCGAGTCAGAGTTTGATCACAGGGTGATCCTAATATCTGCGTAGATTACACGTAAGTCGTAATAGTGACCGGCTTGGCTTATAGTGGATTGCGGTTTGGTTCGTATAAGTATGTGTCATGCTCATCTTGATGTATATGGACTTGAATAGGTATATAGAATTGGGAGAAAACTGAAAATGAGAGGGGGAGTATTTTTTTCACGTTGACCTAATTCTTGATGAAAAAAAAATTGAAATACTCAGATAATAAAATTTACTTACTGATGGAAGGAAAAAAAAAATCATTTTTTATCATGCTTCCATTGATTTGACTGCGTTTTCGAGTTGATTAGGCAGATTGTTAAATCTTCATATATTTCACTTACCGAATTTAAATATTGTTTCAGTTCGTATTATTTTATTAATCCTTTCCCAGACACCCTTCATCTGACGTCATGCACTTGGCGCCACAACTCTCTGGCGTTTCAGCCTAAACCTACTTCGAGTTTCCATATAATCCACGCTTCCCAGTTTCCATATTTTCTTATTCAAATCATTTTTATTTGATTGAAACATTTCATTTTCCAGTAGATTTGTGATGTGATAGCTGTGTTCTAAAGTAGAAGATTGCTTTTTTGTGAAATGCTCGTAATCGTATGTCGTGTAATGTACCAGCAACAAAGACGGGCGTCATATGGTAATAAAGGGTGATTCACGATTGACAGGTCTACCCAAATAATTTCCTTTCCTTTTTTCGAGTTTTCAAAACCTACATACGTTAATCTTCTTTATTTGAGCCTATTATCTTATACATTTACGTCACGTAAACAATTCGTATAGGTATTATAAAATTTTACGATGATTTTATTGAAATGAAAGAGTTTACGTATGAAACATCTGATGCAATGATGGACTAATAATCTTCATTTTTTTTTCAAGTAAGTGCAAAATTGTGAATTAAGATTTTTTTATATCTCTTTTCAGAATTCGGACGTTCGTGTATAAGAAGAAAGCTGCTTCAGAATTTAGCTCGAGTTCATTTTGAGGTACGTATCTGATAATGTTGGAAATTAAACACCCAAATAGCGTAATATTCTAGCCAAATCTCGATATAAAGAGTCACCCTTGATACGAACACCTGTCCCAAAACCTGGGATGAGTCATCATAATGTTTAAGGTTACCTATCCAAATACATACTTACTCGTAAACTGATTTTAAAAAATTGATATCGAAAATTACGCAATAAATTACTAGGTAAAAAATACACAGATAGACTTTTATTACTCCAAATTCAAAAGCTCGCGACCTTTAAACATCGAAGCTCCCTAAACGCCCGACTTTTACCATTATTTGTCAATTGTCAATCGCCCGCACGTGTAAAAAAATGCATTCTAGAAAACCGCAAACAGTCGATATTGAACATCTGCCAATCATGACAATTGTTAGGAAAAAAAATAGTAGGTAAATAGATCTCTTGTTATCTGTTGTTATTGAATTGTACGGATTTTCGATCAACCTAATTGTTCGTGTGACGGCGCTCGCCTAGCCCCCTTCAAGACCCATGTCAAGTGATTTTATTGCCTCGTAAATGTCAACAAACCCCTTCGACTTGTACCTATACTTTTGACTAAAAAACGTGCCGTGTCGCGATACAGTTTCAATGGATATTGGAACTTCATTAATTAGCTATTGAAGATGGACTAAAAATAACATACAGATCATCCAGGTGCTGCGAGTTTCCCTCTGTTTATAGGTATTATGTAATATTGTCCGAATTTTTGTATAAATACAAGCGATGAGGGGATTGTTAAAAAATCAATTCAGCAAACGCAGAATATGAAATATTCGTACATATTCTTAATCTTGATTTATTCCGAGTTCAGTCAAATTTCAAGTTCACTTTCAAGTTATTTTGAGTTTCAATGCATCAAATACGATAATTTTAAAATGTGAAGTGGGAGATTTGAGTATTTATTATGTCAAAATAATCTCAAATTCGATGTGTATTATTATTGCTGACGATTTTTCATAATACCTAATTTTTATGATGCACCGAAATTTTTCGTTTCAGAAAAATAACGCCTGATTTTGAGTTTAACAGGATTCGTCATTTTAACATAAATGTTGAAAAAATGGTTCAATGACACATTGTGTCAGATCCCTGTTTTAAACGAAATTGCCACACCCGAAGAAAATTTAGTGCTGCGTTCTGCCTTTGTCTCGTGTAAGAACATACATAATGTATGGGTTTCTGTTTAATTTTTCTCTTTCATTTCTTTAAGTAGGTAATCGCTGCTGATGTTCAGTGAACTGCACTAATTCATGTTCTGTTGTTGAGGGCTGATCTATGTCAAAGGTTTCTCACCGATTCATGTTTTTGGCTGCGGATCTTAAACCAAATTTTGCAGAGACCTTTATTTTGAGTTGAATGGTATTCGGAAACATTTTTTTGGGTCCTCAAAGAGGGACCATTAGCTCCTGTCACACTGCGTGCTTAATCTGTTTTGGGAAAAATAGCCCAGTCTCAAATGAAAGTATTCGAGATTCTGCGTCGATGTATGATATTGCTGACAAAATCCAAGACCACTTTTAGGATTCTACTGAGCAGTTGAAAATTTGAAAATCGCTGATTTTTGAATTAATTCGTGTTTTGAAAATGTTTCTTCGCAAATGTAGGTATGTACATATTTTGCATTAATCATTCCAAAATGTTGAAAGATATCATTGCTGAAATTGGGGCAATATTTTGGAACGCAGAGGTGTCAATTTTTTTAGTAACTACATATTGCCAACTTCAAAAAATCTAAAAAATTTCCCAAGTTTATGGATCTTTTTCTCAATTTTTTAAGCTACACAAATTTTTCATTTTTTTTTTTTTGTTTTTTTGGGGCTAAAGAATCTAATTGAAATGAAACTCTGTGCTGTTGAATACATTCAAAATGATGTGTCTCGCGATTATATTATTTTGATTTTTCTCATAAAATTCGACCAAAATTTAGAGGGAGCCAGAAGTTTTTTTTTCAAAAAGAAAGCTATAGCTATTGAAAATCATGACAAGGTATTCCAACTGGCAGAAAATTTTTTGAGCTAGACAAAGCTAAATCGAAAAAGCATGCAGAATTTACAAGCCGAAGTCCATTTTTCGATTTTTAGCAAATTTTTGAAAATTAGTAGGTAGACTATGCAAAATTTGGGTTAAAAATGATTATGAACAAAATCAACATTTTTACCAAATTAACCTGGAAAGCTAAAATATGGCGTGTGCCTTTATTTTTGAACCATCTAATTTATTATAGAAATGGGTTTGAACCATTTTGATGTTTCCAGTAGGTACATTTTTGAAAAGTTGAAATTACATATTTAGAAATCTTACCCAATGAAATTTTGTAACTATTCTAAGATTCTGCGTCGATTGAAAGTGTTTTTAAATACTTCTGTAGCCCCTATAGTAATATTTGTCCTAAAAACCGTCCGAATTGACCCTTTAACGCCTGAGAGGAGTTTCAAATGATGAATTTCTACAATTTATGGGAGAGAATCAAACTATGATATTTAAAAAAGAAATTGGATTTGAGTGATCACTCATTTTGAAAATCATGGATTTCCCTCAATTTTCTCCAAAAGATCATGCTGATTTTCAAAGTCCAATTTACAGATGCAGACGGAAACAAAAAGCCAATTTGATGGAAATTTGCTGTAGAATTTTATCAGCTGAAAATTATTATTACGATTTGTTCATCAGACTCGCGAAGGAAAAATTTAATGCTCCAAAGCACAAAATTTCAATCTCTTTTTTCAACAATTTCGACTGCTCAGTGCCCACATAAGGAAACACTTTTGCATCGCAACAAAATTGGAATAAAATACTTGATGTAATGTAGGTACTTCGAGGTTTTTGATTTTGAACAAATTTTATTTTAGAAATTCCAAGTTCAATAAAAAGTTGATTAAAATTAGAATTTTTTTGAAAATTTTTGAGAAGCAACAAAATTCTAATGTTGTTGAATTTTTGAAAAAATTTTGCTTTAAATAAAATCAAATCTTGTGATAGGAGAAAAGGCTCTAAGATTTTGAAAATTAATTGAAATTTTGTTTTGGAATTTAAAAGGGAAATTGAGATGTATCTAGATTACTTATTTTAATGTAACAATTTAGAAATTAGGTAAGTACTGAATTTGAAAAAAAAAATCAAATTTTAAAAAGAAATTATTCCTTACCTAGGTACATAAGATTGAAAACTCAAATATTGAATCAAAATTACTACATACAAGTATAAGTAGGAATTTTCTGAAATGAAATTTTTTCTGTTGATAGATTCTGATGTTGCATAGAAACAGCAACAGTTTTTTTTGTTTTTTTTTTAAATTTATTTAACCACGCCGTGTACAGCCGTTTGGCTAGAGACGTGGAGACAATTTGGAGTTAGATTTTGTTGTACAGATCGGTTTCTTTCAGGAAGGTAAGGAGTCTAAGGTTTTGAGTATTACTGTCAGACAGTAGAGATTCAAGACAATTTTTATTCGTCAGCCAAATTACCTAAAATTCCAAAATGAAATTCGATCAAACTCGAAACCCTCATTTGATTCAAATTTGGTTGGGATGTGAAACTTTTTCCTCGTGAGTCGTCGAATTTGTTGAAAAGAGGAAATGAAATATCGTGTTTTGAAGCATTAAATTTTTCTTTTGCGGATCTTATGAAAAAATTGAGAAAAACAATTGAAAAAATTTTCAGCTGACAAAATTTCACATCAAACCATCAACTAGGCTTTTTGTTTGTCTGCATCTGTAAGTTTGATTCTGAAAATCAACACGATATTTCGAAGAAAATTGAAGAAAATCTTTAATTTTCAAAGTGGGTGATCGCTAAAATTATTAATTTTTTTTCAAATAGGTATCACAATCTCAATCTAATTGTTCTGTCTTTTTACTCTGTATTCTGTAAATTTCCTGCATTTGGCGGTTTTTGCTGTAATCAAATTAAATTTACAAAAAAAAAAAAAAAAAAAAAAAACTAAAACTAACATAAAGCGAAAACCCTTTTGCAATCAGCGAATGATGGCTTGTTTTTTACTCATCCGATGTAGACTTCTTTTTTCGCTTACATCTTTTTACTGCAACGTGTAACCAACCAGTTCATTTACGAACACCCTATTGCAATCACGATGATTTTTCGCTCATTTTATTGCACCTTTAATATTTTCGTAATGTATCATTAGTTGGTAACGATTATTACTAGGTTTCGTATTGTTGAAATTTCCGGTTCTCTTTACGCCTGCTCTATCGCTCGTAACTATATTCCAGCCAACAAACGCATCTCATATTCTCATACACACGATACCATTGAATATGAACGCTATTAGAGCCCACGCAACATCTCTGGTAATC
Source organism: Planococcus citri (assembly GCF_950023065.1). NCBI lineage: Eukaryota > Metazoa > Arthropoda > Insecta > Hemiptera > Pseudococcidae > Planococcus > Planococcus citri. Next base: position 56,508,310 of record NC_088679.1, read on the forward strand.
ACTTTACAACGAAAAAAAAGTCGCTAAATTAATTTTCCACGGTGCTTAATATACACTTGAAATTTTTATATTATAGCTGCAGCAGACCCGGAGACCATATTGCGAATAAGTTTTATAGTGTACTAGCAACGTCTCCGGTGTAAGTATAGTATACTAGTATGAGACACACCTATAATATCTCGAGTTTAGATTTATCGAGTAGTAAGAACATATGCGAGAGTCTGGTTTTGGTACACACAAAGTTCGAGAGGACTTTTTCTGCCTTCCTGTTAGTTTCATTGGCTTATATTATGTACTCATTAATTCGCGTTTCTTGGAATATACGAGTACGTATTAGAACTGCGTATACGCGACGACGACTAGGTACGATTAGATGTGTAGATCGTATCAGTTTGGGAGTTGATGAGTAAGATGTTAATTTTTTACTGACATGCCTGAGGACTTGAATGGAGATCGGTTAAAAATATATTTACCGAAATTATAGGTGTCACGTTTAACCTATACCTACGTTCGTATCTAGTCTACAACTACGTTTTACCTACATAAACAATCCGGTAGCTGTGAAACAAAATCATCCAGAGTTTTTCCCTCTAGTTGTTTTGATCGAGTTGAAGAGATAACAATGAGACTGATTTGCGTTTGTAAATTTGGTACTTATCTTTGTACAGTTTCACATCACTTTTGTGCTGTTAGTTAGGGTTTGTATTAGTTAGTGTGTTAATTATGGCGCCTAGTACGTCAACCAAACACTCACTTCGTATAAGAGTTATACGCACCGCAATCCGCATTAACGGTTATTATTTGTGTACCTATATGTGAATTTACGTAATCGGCCAAAAAACGAGGTTTTATATTTAGCAGTTAAAATTCAAAATACCATTAGCAGTGTATTTATAGAATGTCTTAATTTATATTCTATGTCGGCGAAATTATATCGCCAAGGAGCGGTAAGAGGGCCCTACTTGGAGCCGGTTCGACGACGTAGGTATTCAAATACACACGTGCAATTCTGCACCATATACGAGTATATGTAATCGAAGTCACATACATATTATAAGTATATAAATGGTACCTATAGGAAACACCGTATAATGGTGATGAGTCATTTGCAACGGTTTACTTCGCAGTGCACTGACAAGTGAGCTCTATACTCGGTGCTTGTGCCTGTACTTGTTCATCAGGTGGTCTGTTTCGTGTTATTCGTCTTTTTTTTCAATTCGCGCGCTATTTAATCGCATGCCTTAATCGGTCTGCATCTACTCTCCTGTCCCCCTGTCGGTCTGATTATTTCATATTTGTCATTGCATTGCATTGAGAGGAAGTGGCGTTCGGTCGTTGTGTAGTTATTGACCTCTTCAATTCGAATATTACCTTCGAAAGTGTGCCTATAGACTTACCTGCTGCCTTATGCAAAGGGCAATGCCTTCTAGATAACTATTGCAGTGCTGCCAGATAGGGCTGTCGATTCTGAGGAAAAGGTAGTAGGCTATTTATTCTGGAAAACGATTTCATTGGACATTTTGATTAGAAAAATAGTGTATAGGTGGGCTACTTTGAATCTGAGCCAAATTTTTGAGCCTCTTGATGTGCTTGAAAATGTTCATAAATTTACGGAAGTTCCTCGAGACTTCACTTTACAAGATGTGATTAGTTTTCTCTTTAAATCAATCCCCCCCCCCCACCACGATCAATTGTAAAATGTTGACGAAAATGTTTCATTAGAAACACGTAGCTCTTATACTTGGAAGACCAATTTTGATTTCTAAATCAAAAATGTGCGAATGTTTTTAAATGTTGAAAAAACTGATTACTTACTTTACTCACCGTGGAAAAAAAAGTTTTGATAGTCAAAGTTATTTTAAAAATTTTTAAAATTTGAAAAAATGATGAAGTTAACAAGATATACTTACATGAAAAACCATACCAACCTAAACATTTGCGAACAAACAAAAAAATGGTTCTTTTCGCGCCAAAAATCTTACCTTTTGTGTCTTTTGTTAGAATTGTCAACATTTCGACGAAATCTCATCTTTTTATACTAAAACGTTGTGAAAAAGTACCTACCACGTTTTTGCTGAAAATTGCTTTTATTCTAACTAAAATTTTCAAATTTCACCGTCAATTTACAAAAATTATCGGTTTTTTGCAAAAAAGTTATCGAAAAAGTGATCAAAAATTGCGATCAAGTATCATTGTTTTGCCAAAAATTGTCAAAAAATTCATCTTTTTGTAAAAATTGTCGATGTCTTGCTTTTTTCCTAATAATTGACACCCATCCGAACGCTTTTTCTTGAATAAACATTGGTGGTCTTATTCTGAAGAACTAACCCTGTAACCTGTAACGTTTATCGCATAAATTAGGTAGTGAAAAATACGTATACCTAAATTTTAAGATAGTACAGATTGAATTATTTTTCAACTTACGTACGCGTTTCTTATTTTACGCCATTTCCACGAAGATGATGATTCTGAGGTGGGGGATCCTGGGAGCATATAAGTATAAGAGACGTTGGTGAAGTTGCGTAGTTTATGGCGTTTGGTCCTCAGAAATAATTGGGCTTAAAGGTGAGGTCTAGAAATTTGGGATCGGTGAGGGTAGATACGATAATGTGTGATTATCCAACAAAATCGGTTCTCCTTCGCCATTTCTGTAAAAACAAACGAAATGGAAATGAAAAAAATGAAAAACATGAAACACAATGTGATATATAATTAATGAAAGCTTACTTACTCATTGTCTGGGACAGAATTTATTCTTGTATAAAGGTAGAACAAAGGCTAATATTTTTAAAACGTAAGATTCAGATAACTCAATGGAAAAAGCAGAACAAAGTAACACTATAACTGAAATGTGTACGTGATCTCCTCATTCCCCAAGTTGTGCACCACTAGCCAAAACAGCCAATCAGACTTACTAAAAAAAATGTCACTTGTTTGCAACAAAATTCTGAAAAGATGCACTTTTTTCCTTCGAAGAGATCGTTGTTTTGCCAAAAATAGCCAAAGATTGTCTGGTAATTTGTCAAAAAGTCTCTCAGTTTTACCAAAAGGTTGCTAAATAGTCTCACTCATCACGTCTTTTTGGGAGTTATTGCTGAAAAGTCCTGTTTTTTTGCTTTAAAAAAAAATACATACAATAAATGAAATCTTACCTAAGTGCAACGTTTTCTAAAAAAAACTATTTTTATCTCTAACATCACCAGGATTCTATTTCCTTAGACGCTTCTGAATTCCGAGTAGTTACAAAGGTGGTGCTTATAACAAACAATTCAATTGCTTCCCCGTTCAAATTAACTTTTACGTTTTTTGCTATACTAACACCTACTGATAATTTTTTTTAAAATGGGTAGTCTTTGACTTTTTTTTGAAAAATTAGAGAGGAGATTCAATAAAAAAATTGTGGTAGGATATAAAAAATAGGCATTAAATTTTTAAATTAACGTTGAAAATCAAAAAAAAAAAAAAAAAAAAAATGTTGCTGATGATTGATTAGGTATAAGTATGTAAAGTTGTATTAGGTAAGTGGTACCTACTTTGTCTATTTTGAAGTGAGAACACTGTTTTCGAAATTTTTTCATTTTTTGAGGTCATTTTACCTGATTTTTGAATACCTATGTCTAAAATTGTACTATTTTTGTAAGTACATACCTACCTATCATGCAGGACCCCTGGAAAAGTGAAGAATATTCAAGCACGGTTTTCTTCTATGTGGATGTAAACAGGATGTCCGGGGAGTGGCGGTACAAACTTCAGATTTCGATACAACCGGCTACGACTAAGAAAACAGGTTATGTAAAGGTGTGGCCTATCGTCAAAATTGAAGGGACAAACTACATTTTAAAAATCTAGAGACGTGCACTTTTCAGAAAAGTAATTTTGGTGAAATGAAAAGTGAAAAGTTCATTGAAAAGTGTGAAAAGTAAGTCATGTGAGTCTCATTTTAAAGCTCTATGTAAAAGCTTCAAAATTTCAAATTGATGTATTTTTTGCATATCTAAAATACACACAAAAAACAAAATCTTACCTACTTGATCGAAAAGTGGTAGTTTTGAGCCTTTCTAAGTACCGCCTCTAACATTTTTGGGTTTTTCTGTTTTGAAAAAAATGCTGTGAAAAATATCAAAATGCAATTCAGCGCCCAAATATGGGTGCTGAATTGCGAAGCTGGAAGACTGGAGAGAGTGAAACTTGATATTTGACTTCATCAATGAGGTCAATGTTCTCTGATGAGTAAATTGATTGGTCAATCGCTTTTTTTTTAGTGAAAAGTGAAATGGAAAGTAGGAATTTTCCTTTCAACTTTTCATTGAAAGAAAAGTACTTTTCACTTTTCACTTTTCAGACTGCACATCTCTATAAAAATGTATGAAATTGCCAAAATCCAATTTTGACCATGGTAGTCGGTGGGTAGTACGTCGAAAAATGAAAAAAATTACCTCCCTATGACTTTTTGCCCAACTTGCAAATTGAAGAGGGACTACAAATGATTTTCAATTTCAAAAAATCATGATAAAAAAATGAATGCGGAAAATAATAGATAAATACTATGTCAAAAAATAAACAAATTTTGTTATGATTCTTTTTTACACTAAAATTACATAAGTTTTTGAAGTTCAAAAATTTTCGAATATTACATGAACGTTTTATTAAATTTATAATTTTTTAGCTTCAAAAACTTCTTAAATTTTAGAGTAAGAAAAAAAATGATCATAACAAAATTTGTTTATTTTTTGACGTAGTAATAGGTATGTATAAATTGTAAGTATTATTCATTTCTACATTTATTTTTTTCAACGCGATTGTATGAAATTAAAAATCATTTTTGTAGCCCCTTCAATTTGCAAGTTAGGCAAAAAGTCATAATAGGTAATTTTGTTCATTTTTCAATGTACTACCAACCCCATGGTCAAAATTGGATTTTGGCTCTTTGATTTTGAAAACGTAGTTTGCCCCTTCAATTTTGAAGATATACTTAGGCCACACTTTCGCATAACCTTTTTTCTTAGTCGTACCCGGTTGTATCAAAATCTGAAATTTGTACCACCAATCCCCGGGCACCCATAATACATGCAATCGATTATTACAAAGAAAAATGTTTCAAAAAAACTTTTTTCATTTTTCATGTACTTATTACCTAAATTTTAAAATTTTAAATACCGGTAGAAAAGTGATGTTGAAAGTTGGAGACTCAGAATTTTTATCCAAAGTCTTTTGAGGTCCTTCCACAATTTCATTTCAATTCCCTCTCCAATCCCCCCCCCCCCCAAGTCAAAAACGCGACCCGCGCTCGACCCATTCTGGTATAAAATTAATTACCCAAAAGTTCACCAGTAAACCAAAAATAAATAAATTTTTAGAAATGAATTTGGCTTTGCCTGATTTTTCAAAAAGTGCCTATAGAATTTTCAGAAACGATTTCCTGATGTTCTATAACACTTTTGAAAACTTGGAATAGTGCTGTTGATGCCATAAGTACGAGTAGATACATCGACATTTTGAGTTATGTTTCTATAGTAAACCTTTAATAATGTCAGGGATCAGACTTTCTTACTTTTTGACAAACGAGAATCCAAAAATTTGCTGGAGGCTCCGTAACGGCTCGAAACCACTACCACTCAATACGGGAGATTGAAAGTAGGGTGTAAACAAAATGTATAAGCTTCCCACCTCCATTTGGTCATTTTTTCCCATTAAATGTAGATTAGATTTTATTCGAAAATTCGATAAAAAAAAATCGAAGAATGGAATTCAACTCCTTAAATTTGGTCTACTTAGTACCTATTGTATTTTTGGACGTTTCTCCAGTTTTATTTAAGTATTTTTTTTTTTTAATCCAAAATGTTTACTGCCAGTCAAGGTTTCCCTTCCCCCCATTTTCGGGAGAAATGGGAGAATGGCGAAGTACAAACATGAAAAGTGATTCATTTTATTTTTTGAGTGAGCTCATCAGTGAACAGGGATTTGAGTAAGCCCATCAATAATTTAGATTTTCAATATTTTTTATTAATATTTTCATCAAGAGAAACATTATTAGGTATATTTGCTGCATGTGCTGTGTTTTAGCTACGAGAAATAATTTTTTTACCATTTTAACTTCTGATTACCGTCTTTTTTTAAATTGAAAAATGAGGAACTAGAGAATTAGAATCATTTTCATACTGGCTAAATTCGGTGAAAAAAATTATAAGTTATGGACCAATTACTTAATCAGCAAAAACTCTCTTGCAATCTGCGAGTTGATGACTTGTTAATTTTCTAGCTTTGAGTAAACAGTAGCTCTTTTTCTGTCACCTTTCTACAAAAATTCATTACCAAAATCCAACCTGATCATCGGATTCATCCAGTAAACACACACGTGACCAAGTTATTAAAGCTATTTTGAAGAAAAAAAAAATGTATTCGTAATTTTTCACAATCGTTTGGACGTTTGACACATGCTAAATGTATGTTTCTTTTTCTTCAATATGAGTAGATGACGACCAGTGACAAGTACATCGTGTATGGTGCGATAAGCCTCTAAAGATAACATGTTATGGCGAACTTGGCTAATTAGCGAAAGAAATACGAGAACGCGTTCGATGTTCGACCTCACATTAGAACTGCCTATACACATTCGTACATCGTATATACGTACGTACAGATATCTACTATTATAACAAATTAATCGCGTTGATTGACACGAAAATGAATTTCGTTGTAAGCCATCATATGCCACAGTAAAATCTGTCCTGTCATATCCTAAAGCCTAAACCCATCGACCTTTATACAACTTTACAAACTAAAACTACATAATTATCTCAGTTGGTAGGTAGTAGGTAGGTACCTCGTCATTTGTGTGTGTGTTGATTCAAATTTATCGAAATTGTTTACATTCGGTAGCACGTTTGTATATTTTTCCTTCGAATTTATGTACCATTATAAGCTTATAGTGTATAATCGAACCATTTGACTTATGTGTTCTATACGTACGTATACGATAATAATATGATTTTAACCGCAACGTTTAATTAACCCATTTCAACCATAACTTTCAATTTTTTTTCCTATTTCTTTACTGTGTGATGAAGATAACTCGACTGGATATAAGATACCAAGGGTAAAGACCCTTTTGTCCGCTTCCAGGTTTACGCTCTACACTAATACAAGAGTTTGTCTGTCTTCGTTATCTTATCTCGATTGTACAAGAGTAAAAGTCAAGATATCGAATTACCCAAGTGACCCCTGGCTTTTAATACCAGACCCGTCGATATTTTAAAATGTCAAATCAATTTGCTACACATACGCGTACGTTAAAATGGATTTATTTAAAATGTTAAATACGGGTTCGCTGTTGGGTATATCGTTTATAAACTCTAGTTTTCTGTTATCGTTCACTTATAGTACGCATTGACAGACGAGTGATAATGTATTTTTTTTTTTTTTAGAAAAAATTGGCGACTTGATGCTCTTTTTACCGAATAGGGAGTTACCCCAATTGTTATTGAATATTGATAGAACCCCTCCTTTGATTCTATTCTGTTTCTGTTTTGTTTGGATTATGTTTTTGTTCACTTAGTTAGTTTGTACCTACCTACCTACCTACCTAGTGAATTCTTTTAATATGTAAGTAGTATTTATTTGTTTTTCAAAATTTAAGAAGAATTTGAATTGCCATCGTCATTATTATGGTACTCGTAGGAAACCCGTGACAAGAATTGTGTGATGAAAAAGATCTATAGAGTAGATAGAGAAATGTATGTTTATGTTGTGATATATCTTGCAATAGTGTCATGTGGTACCTATATACCTACCTACCTATTTTCCTTTATGTTCTGTGTTTAATAATTTCATTCGCAATTACATATCTCCTTTTTTTTGCGTGATAAAATTACGTCATTTGTTTTGACGCGGTCAATTCATCACCTCACAGGATGCTGCGTTTTTGCTCTGACTCGATTGTCGACTCGTGTTAACGTTTTAGAGTTGATATTGGAGTATTTAAAGAGGAAACGAGTATACGTACGTAATTTATTTGTTATCTGTACCTATTGTCTGTTGTATCATAGATAAGTATATTTGGAATAGAAATTAGTATTTTCATTGGGTCTATCTATTGGAAATTCCCACTCAGAAAAGTATATTCTGCGATGAATCAGAATACAAATTGTGTTGAACATGGAGACGGAATTGCTCCAAATTGGACAAATTAGACCTATCATATTGTCTATAAAAAGATTAAGAGGTGCCTTTTCCCACGAAAAAAGTACCTACCCACCTGTAGATAATTATAAGACCCATCTGAAGAAGAAATACGTTTTCTAAATCAGTGATTAGGACAATTTGATGAAGTCTGAAATTCAAAAGAAACTTCAACAAGCTTTTTAATCAACTATTTTTTTGATGGTTCCTATAAAGACGTAAGTTTTCTTTCGAAAGCTTGTCAAATCTTGTTGATGAATCATCAGGAAATGTTTTAAGAAAAGATCTTTGCTAAGGAGTGAGGTGCTCGAAATTCTGTTTTTAGTGCATTTAAAAGTAGATACATCACCAATCAACATTATTTAGGTGCTGAAGAACATTTTAGATTTTTGGTAATTTTTTAAAAAATAAATTAGAGCCAAAAATTCAAAAAAATAATCCAAACATCGAACTGGTCCAAAAAGCTAAGATTTGATGTACGTTCTGTTTTGGACGCCTCCTCTCAAATCAATAAGGAACTGTTTTCTGAACCGTTTTGAGCAGTTCTGGATCCTCAAGCAGATTTTTCAAAATTTCAATAGAATTTTGAAATTAGGTTGCAACGTGAATTTTAGCTTTTCAACTTTATTGCGTGAAATTCGGTGGAGATTTCAATTTTCAACAATCTGCTGCAGAATTCAGAACTGCAGCTCAGAATGGTTCAAAATTGTTTCTAATCGATTTGTGGGGATGAGGGGAGCATCTGAAATGAGACACACATCAAATTTCAGCTTTCTAGGTCAGTTTAATGAAATTTTGATATCTTCAAAGTTTTGGCCCATGTTTAATTTTTTTAAAATGTACCAAAAAAAATTGAAAAATTCTCTAACATTTGAAATTTTTTTTCAATTGAGCTTTAGCTATTCAATTCAAAATGTTTTCAGTAAGTTTGGATACCTTTATGGCCCCTGTCCCCATTTCAAAGGACATATTTTCGGCGATCTATGTTCCTTTTTTAAAAAATGTATATGTATTCAGGAAAAATGATGGAAATGTCAACTCTCCCGAACCGAATTTCTCAATTTTTGACCATTCTGAAGCCTCCAGCGTGATTTTCGATTTTTCTAGAATTTTAATACGTCTCCAGAAGGATTAGAAATCAACTTGGGCCGTCGAAAATCGAATTGTGACTTATTCAACAAGTTTATCTACATTTGGGTCGGCTTTTCAGACGAACATTTCGAGTGCATTTTTTTCTTTTTATTAATCATCATACCTACTTCTAGTGGCAATCAGTATCTCTGCAACAACAGCATCGTACTAATATCTTCGTAAAACTACTCAAACTTGAACCCATTTTCAATTTTTAAATGCTTTAATTAAATAAAACAGACGCGAAATCACTGATATTCGGAAGAATACAATACACAGAACTGAAAAAGTAAATGGAGTATGCTAGTCAAAAAAACACACTCGAGGTTTCCACTTGGAAATCGGTTTAAATTTGAAAAAACTCGTTAAATTTAGGTTGAGAATGCCACAACTCGATTTTTATAGCTGCCGAAATTCATTTTCACGCTTCCTGGAGGAATTTTACAATCCTATGGAACAATCGAAAATCTACCTCGAGTTTCAGAATAGCGAGCAATTGTGGTTAAAATTTGGGAGTTGGTTTTAGAAGAGACGCGGCAATCCATGCTAATTTCAAAAATTTTTCTTTCGAATAGAAGAATTTTGATATTTTGAATTTTTTCTTACTTATTGTTAGCCTACTTAAAGATGAGTATGTTTAAATATTCTACATAATGTAGTTTAAAAATTTGAAATTTCAAAAGAACACTTACCTCCACAGTAGAGTGCATTTAAATACATGTGGTGTAGAGCAGCTTCATTAAGGATATCAAATTTAATTGATTTAAAAAATTCATTCAAGTTTTCGAATACTTGGGTAATTCTAAAACGTGTTGTTCATTATCACCAGATGTCATTTTCACACCTCCTGGAGAAATTTTACAATTCTGGAAGAATCGAAAGTCGACCTAGAGTTTCAGAATGTCGAGAAACGGTGATTCAAATTTAGTGGTTGGTTTTAGAAGAGACGCGGCAATCCATGCAAATTTTAAAAATTTTCCTTCGAATAGAAAAGATTTTTTTAATTTTTTCTCACTTAGCCTACTTACACCTACTTATAGGTGAGTAAGTTTAAATATTCTACGTAGTTTAAAAATTTGAAATTTCAAAAGAACACTTACCTTCACAGTTGAGTGCAACTAAATATACGTGGTGAAACGTTGCCTCGTTTATTATATCAAATTTAATTGATTTAAAAAATTCATTCTAGTTTTCGAATAATTCTAAAACACGTTGTTCAATATCACCAGATGAAAGACCAAATTTATCAAAAATGATGTAAGAACTTTTTAATGAATCAAAATTAATACGACATATTCGCTATAATAGAATAATTTTAATTTTTCGCAAAATTCCAATCGTATTTCGCGATTTGGATTTCCACGAGGTACTTGATTTTCACGGAACTACAAATACATAGATGTGGGTATTAATTTCTTCAGGCATAGATAGCATTTCTTATTCTTGGTACAGGTTCATACGGCATAGTTCTCTGGTTCCAGGTTACAATTCGAAAATTAGATTATTACCTATTCAAATTATTTAAATAGTTACTTATAATTTTACTTACTCTTCTGAAAAAACTCAAATCCTGCATTTGCAACAAAACAAAAAAATTATTAGATATTAATTAATAATTAGGCTATAGAAATTTTTTTCAAAAATAAAAAACATTTGTCAAAAGTACTTTTTGAAAAGATTTTTAAAAAATTGATGAGAAAAAAATCGTAATGACGATAGTAAAAAAGGTCATTCGCCTAAAATAAAAACTTGATGAAAGAAATGCCTTTGACTAAAAAATGGGAAAAAACAAAAATCGTAGCCGCATCAGAGAGGATTTTCTACCAAGTCATAAAATCTTGTTGGAAATTGCATCGAAATATGACTAAAATGTTGTTGAATTATTTTTGAAAAAAATTTCTAATTTATATTAATTTGTTTTGTTGCAAATGAAGAATTTTGAACTTTTTCAAAACTTTTATTTTCCAAAATGATTTTTCTATGAAAGCTCAACATTTTTGTGATTTGGTCAATTGTGCAGGGTACCCTATTACCTCAGGTACAGCTCGCTGATTTGTACTCATGTACTTACCTATACCTATAAGTACCTACATACTTTGTGAATACCACAATATTTATTCAAACAGTATAACATCTTGTCGTAAAATTGTAAACCACACAATGGTTTTTGTATTACAACTGCGAAGTTGTCAACCTTCGTTGAAAACACACATTTAACAAGTTAATTACCACCGCCGGTGTGCGGTATCTAAACCGTCTGCTGCGACAAGCATAGTCCGAATTTTCCAAAAAGAAAATACCTAACTAGACCGCCAAACCAGTGTCGGTCGGTTATCGTAATCGTAACATACTGCGTTCTTTTTTTTTTTCGCCACCTATTTTTACTATTTTAGTATAAAAACAATAATAGGTCAACGTACCGCAACTAGATTAATTAATATTAAACGTTTCTCTCTAAAACAATTAATTATTATGAAAACGCGGAAAATACACTAAGGAGGAAAATATAATTAGAAATAAAATCAAATTGCGCTAAAGCTCGTCTCTTAATAGTATATACGAGTAAAACTAAAACGTAACGCGGACGGGTATGGTACCGTCTGTTTTTGTACTTGCACACGTCCATTTGCTTGATGAAAGTTTCCACCTTTAAAAGTTGGTTACCATTAATACGGTGGTTTTAAACGAGTGCAATTAATCATGTAAACTATTCAAGCGTCAGTGTTTCTCTCGTCCGTGGCACTAGCGCCATCGCCAGCGCCAGCGCCGACACCGTCGTCAGATGCAAAAATAATAAAACCCGAATCAATTTTCAAGAATATTCCATTTTGCATATAATGGTGGTTTAAAGATTATACTGTCATTAATAACGAATTTGACGCAATAATTGAAATTGTTGATTTAACCAACCGACGACGGTGCAGCGGCGATGACGGTATATGGTCCTTGGTGCATTGAACTTTACCAAAATATCTGTACCGCAATTACGTAATCTTATAAGGTGTCAGTGCTGCTGATGTGTAATGGTGCATTTTCCGGAATTAGGATACCTATCGATTATATTTTTTGTCGACGGGATGCCCCTTTTGAACTCGCACTCTCCGAATTGAACGAAACCAAGCTAGATTGAAACAGCATGTCTTAAAATTTTTCAAATCAAAATTCAATGCCCTGAAATTCATTTTTGTGTTTTTAGCGAATTTTTGAAAGTTGAAAAAATTTTGAAAAGCTATTGTTGGTAACCTGTAACGCCTGTGGAAGAAGTTCAACCGATAAATTCTATAAATTTTCATGAGAGAAGAAGAACTAAACGGTCAGATTGTGATATTTGAAAAAAAAAATGAATTGGAGTAATCACTCGTTTTGGAAATTGAGGATTTTCATCAATTTTTCCCAAAATATTGAGTATGTTGATTTCCAAAGCCAAATTTACAGATGCAAATGGAAACCAAAAACCAAGTTGATAACATAAAATTTCATTAACTCGCAAAGGAAAAATTTAACATGCTTCAGAATGCAAAATTTCATTCCCTTTTTTCAACAACTTCGACAGCTTACAAGGAAAAAATGTTTACAGCTCAACATAATTGGAATAAAATTGGATAAAATGACGTCAGATTTTAAATTTTGATCGAATTTTATTTTGTAATTTTTAGAAATCGGGTTGAAATACAAGAACTGACACTGTTTCTGTGCAGCATCAGAGTTTTTCAATAGAAAAAATTTTCATTTCAGAAGACTTTTGGAGCCCTGGACTTAGTTGTACATATGTGAAATACATCAGTTTGAATTTTCGATCTCATTTTGTAATTTCTTTTTGCAATTTGTTTTTTTTTTCAAATTCAGTAATTTCCCAGTTGTTACATTGAAATGAGAAACTTCACTTACATCTTAATTTCTTTTTCAAGTTTCAAAATGAAATTATTTCAACCAATTTTTAAAATCTTTGCGCCTGTTCTCTCCTTGCTCAAAACTTCAAGTGGTTTATTTCGAAGAAAAAAATTTTTAAATTCAAAAACATGAAAATTTTGTCAGTTCTTAAACATTTTTCAAAAGTTAAAATTTTTACGAACTTTGAAATTTAAATTTTAAAATGAAAATTGATTAAAATTGGAAATTCAAGCGTTATTTTTGTTTATTTTTTTTCAAAATTTGTTGAGATGTGAAAATTTTTTCCTTGTGAGCTGTCGGAGTTGCTGAAGAAGTGATTGAATTTTGTATTTTGGAGCATTGAATTTTTCCTTAGCAGATCTTGTAAAGAAAATTGAGTAAAACAATCGTAAAAATTTTCAGCTGATAAAATTTTACAGTAAATTTCCATAAATTTGACTCTTTGTTTCCGCCTGCATCCGTGCCCGAATTTAGCTTTAGAAATCAACATTATGTTTTGGATTGGAGAAAATTGAGAAAAATCCACAATTTTCTAAACAAGTGATCACTTGAATTGAGTTTTTTTTTCAAATATCACAATCTGGTTGTTCTCTCATGAAAATTCTTTAAATTTATTGGTTGAGCTTCTCTCAGTCATTAAAGTGAATGTTTGACAAATTTGCCAATACCAGATAAAGATGGCTCTGAGATGGTAACATTTCTGAGCAAAATCAAATCGATTTTATTTGCTATCTATGAAACAAAACGAAACGGATTTTGTAAATCAGTCTGGACTTATTACCTATGTTCAACAAACTGAACGAAGCTTATTGCTCAGCTCAGATATTGCGACTCTAAAATTTCATCTACATAGATAAAGTTTGTTTTACTGGAACTGATCTCAGCAAGCATGGAAGTGCGAGTGCTAAAACCCCATATTTTAATCCTGAAATCGCAATTTCAAAAAAATCATTAGAAAATGGAAATGGTGTGTTTTACAGTAGGAAGGACCGTAAAAAAAAATTCGCAGTATTTTGACCACTTGATTTCGAGTTGAAAGTAACCCAGCAAATATGTATTTTAGCTCCAGAGATGCTCCTGGAAGGAAAATATGGGTCATTGTGTCCTCCGGTGTCAATAATCGATATTGACATCTTTTTACCATGCTTTGGAACTGTTTTGAGAGCAATAAATATCCCAACTTCCAAGAGTTGGAGCAGCGTGAAATTTTGATATTTTTGATGGGAGCGAATGCGGCTGTTTTTGGTTATGCAAAGCTGTTAAAAATCATGTTATGAAAGGTCTGACATAATTATACATAACCAACTGTTTACTTTCATCGCTGGTCAAATCAATGCTCTCCATTTGAAGTAGGAAATGGGAGCAAATACATAGCCTATTTTAGCTCCGGAGATGCTCGTGGAGGGAATGGGTTCTTAGAGAGGTGGAATTTTCGAAAAAAAACCTCAGTTTTTTCGAAATGATGGCTTCTACCAACGCATTTTAGGAAAAATAGGCCAGTTCCTACGGGTAGTAATTGAAATGCTGTGTCGAACTAGGTCATTGCTGTCTAAACCCAAGACAACATACTGGTAGGTTCTACCAAGCAGTTGAAAATTTACAAATTGGTTATTCTTGAGTAAATTCGTATCCTGAAAATTTTTTATTCTCAAATATTTCGCCTTAACTTAATTATATCTACCAAAACATGGAAAAGTATCGTTTCTGAAACTGGGAAAATTTTTTCAAACGCTGTGATGCCGATTTTTTGCCATTAACTTATATTTTCGGCTATAAAAATCTTCATTACATGTAACTTCTTACGCTCAGCGATTTCCCCAGTTTCAGAAATGATCTTTTTTAATAATTTGGCCTAATTAAGGCGAAATATAAGAGGAGAAAAAAAATCAAAAATGAAAATTTACCCAAAAATAAGTGATTTGTAATTTTTAACCCCTTAGTAGAATCCTAAAAGTGAGCTTTGTTTTGATGTCAATTGCCTAGGTTGACGCAGAATCTCAAATACCATCTTTTGCAACTATCCTATTTTTCTCAAAAACAGATTGGGCAGTGGCTAATAAAAAAAACGCAATTTTTTTCAAAAATATGTACTGCCTCTTTGAGGACCTATATCTTCCTTCCAAGGCCTTCATCTGTTTATGATTACTTATACTTAAACTTACCAATTTGTACATTCATCCAATTTATTTTTTTAGAATTTGTGACCCTAACTTCCAGATCTTTCAATTTCCATTTTAACGCAACCACACTGCAATCCTGCACATCCCATTTTGCAACCGCATGTCATTAGTTCATGCAGCGACAGCGCCATTTCAGGTTGTGACGTCCATAAAGGTGCAAAGTTGTTATCTGCTTACTTCCAACCACACTTCACTCGAAGTTGAATTACTTGGAATTCTCGCAATCTCAGCAGAATCTTTTTTATGTTTTCTATCCTTCAATCGTTCTGTTTTGGTATTATTGAACTTCAAACTGCATGTCTTGTGCCATTTTGCAGAATTTATTTCAAACAAGTTGAATAAACTATCATTACTTTGAAGAAGCTTAAAATATGAACATATTACAAATAGCATCAAACTGATGAAAAACTGAAATATTACTTGATATAGTTTTGTAGCTGACTGGTATAATGGAAAAATAAAGAGCTCTGCTGAAGTTGATTGACAGAAAACACAAGACCAATAATTGGTCTACTTGTAATAGGTAAATTATTTATTTCAACACAACAGATACCTACATATCTTCTGTTTACTTATACACAAAATAAAAAAATGATCACACAAAGTAAAAGACTACTTACCAAAAACACTTTCCATTTACCAAATAATTTAGGTATATCATAATATTACACTAGGCAACTGCACATTTGTGTTCGGGTTGAAAATGGGCTTAATCGGTACTTTAGATCCTAAAATGAAAAAAAAGTGGGATTTTTCAATCTGAATTCGTTTTGTGGTCAGGAGAGATAATCAAAGTTGCAAAAATGGCTGCTTTTGCCTTACTTCACAAGTTTATAACAACATCAGTATTGTTTTGCAAAAAAAAACAAGGTCATTTTCGGATTCTACGCACTTTTATCAGTGAACTATTTTCCCAGATTTTTGGTTTTTGAAGTTTCAAGCGCAACGCATATGGAGGATTTTTATTTGTATCTGTATTTTAAAACTCAGAGCGAGCGACGCTAGCGTTACTCCACCACGGAATCGTGGCGCGGAACTGTGTTCACCCGAAGTTCAAATTGAATCTTTCGTATTTAGAAAAACTAGTCTTACGCGCTTGAACCTTCAAAAATCAAAAATCAGGAAAAGTAGCTTACTTTAAAAATAACGTAGAATCCGAAAATGACCTTGTTTTTTTTCACAGAACAATATGGATGTCGCTTTGAACTCTTGAAGTAGGACAAAACGGCCATTTTCTTAACTTTGACAATCTCTCCTGACCACAAAAACAACTCAAATTGAAAAAACTCACTCTGTTTTTTGTTTTAGGGTCTAAACTATCGATTAAGCCCATTTTTAACCCAAACACAGAAAAAAAGCCAAAAAAAGTTGCCTAGTGTTATTATTGTTGGATATTGTTTTTTCACTTTTTTTTATTTTGTTGAACTTGGTTTTATTGTGAAATTCAACGTCTTTCAAATTAAGAAATCAGAAAAATATAAATAAATTGAATCATTTTCATATTGTGTTAAAATCAATTAAGTATAAAGCTAGTAAAACAAAAATTTAGACACCAATCGGCAAAGTAGCAAAAAGCAATACTCTGTTGCAATCAGCGAATAGCTAATAACTAAAAACTTGAAGTTATAACTTGATGTAGCTTGGTAGCAGTTCTTGTCCGCTTTAAACATATCTTTCCAGTTTCCACCAACAGCATCTGTTTTAATATTGGATGAAATACCCATTAAATGGATTTAAATATTCATAATGACTGTTTTAGAATTTCAAACTTCACCATGTGCTTTGAATTCGAATAAAAAATTTTCAAAATCATTAAATTTGGGACGAGGTTCATTGTTTGAGACACAAGTGTCGCTAGGTGGCCCAAAAAGACACTAGAGTGTCATTTTGTTATGCACACCACACATCTTTCTACTTCAGTCAGAGATGAAAGTGAGAGATGAGATATAAATCAAATAACACTTAAATATTAATTATACTTATGTGTCAATATGCCAATCATCCATTTCAGTTACTTTTTACTACTGAAAAAAAACTTGCACTTTCAACACAATATACTAAAATATGAAAAGATGGTGTAAATAGACAAGCTTGACTGCTTGAGACACAGGTGAGTAAGTAATCACTTCGAATGGTATTAAATGAAAAATTGTTTTTCCAAGCTTTCATCAACTTCAACTTCCCAGACAAAACACTTTAAAAACTCACCCTCTGCTGTTCCCTCCTTCTCGTCGTTACCATGTCCACACAGGGTAACCAGGACAACAACAACTCTGTATTGATGAAAAATTACTTACATTCCAAAACAACTTGGGTTAGGTAGCCTTTCAAGCTGCCCTTATTTCCCACCTTTACAATAATTTACCATACCTACTACACCTGACTTTGACTCATCGTCTGCACGTTAACTTCTTCCCCAAACAATTCAAAGGTTCAAGGTATTCCAAGCCATGTGATTTTCTGTGTCATTGGTAATGAATCACCGCTGTATGTACCTGCCGCTTAACCTAAAGTACTCTGCTTACCCATAATACAACAATTACCTGCACACAAAGAAATACAATACTTTTTTTTGCACACTCACTCGTCCGCAAGAAAGAGCTACCTACCTATCTAAAATGAAATAAAATACTTGAACGACGTGGACGACGACGACGATATAGCACTCGTATTTTTAACACTCGCGGAGGCTAATATTTAAAACGTAGTAAATTAATTATAATTATCACAAATTGCACAATAATGCTGCTTATCAACAATAACTTCGATAAACTGTGTAAGTTGCCTGCTCTGTACTCCAGCCCTCTCTCTCTTTTCAACTCTCCAGTAACCTATAGTGTATACCTAATTACTACGTGATATGTACTTACACAATCTGTGCTTGAAAGTTGGTAATTGAGTAGTTTTTTTTTATCAATTTATTTTTACGTTTATGATTATGCACAATGTTCTAGGCAGGCTCTGAGATAACATTATTTACGCAGTATTTATAATATCGTATGATTTACCTACCTCTCCTCCTCTTCTGACACTCTCAAGAGTTATCAATTATCATATGTACGTATTACTATACAAATTGTATGTGTGTATTGATAACGATACATAAATACTGTTAACATTTCCATGATAAAAAAATGAGTGAAGTGTGGAAATACATAATAAGAAAATTTTTAAAACCCTTAATAAATTAATGAGTATATCTTTTGTACGCTTTCAAAAGCTTTTTTTATACCTACACTAATTATTTATCCCGTTTGAACCCAATTATTGATTTCTAATGATCAATTGGATGGGCAAGTTATCAGCTCTATTTGATAACCATAATCTCAGCTCGCGTACACGATACGATAACGATACCCTAGGGTATTCTGAAACAATTCCTCTCTCTTTTTTTTTAGTGTTTTGTTTTATACGCGCGATTAACAGCATACGAGCAACGTAATTTCAAAACCGTGTTACGAAAATACATTTACACATGTGATAAGGTTCTGTATACATACACATCGTAGTGAAATCGACCTTGAAAATAAATTTCAGGGTTGGATAGTAGGTCTAATAGGTAAGTCTTGGGCTGTTGTGCTAATGTTACAACGTTTGTTTATGTTTATGTAGTATAGAGAAAGGGTTGAAAAAAACTACGCTTCTAATGTAAATAACACCCCCATACTTACCCTATGCATTAAAGTTGATGTGTATAGCTTGGTTAGGATGTATACGTATTACTTTACTCCAATAGTTCTGATTTCGATTGTGATAAATTCGATAGATACTGCGAGAACGAAACTGTGGTTAGATTTATGGAGTGAAATTTAACATAATGTCGAGAATGAACAACTGCTATTTCGAGTTACTTGAGTAGTGTCGAATTACAAAATTGCATAAACTCGTCTAGACGTATTGCAATATATCTATAAATGTCTTTGTGTACGTATATTTGAACGTTTTACGTATGTATCTACTGTCAATTGACGTTTGATATTTTTTATTTCTCTCATTAGTTGGGCAACATGTGAGAGAATAGAGGAAGCAGACGTAATATTTTCGATGACGGACATTTTGTAGTCATAGTTGAGAAGTAAAATTGAACAATTTCAAATTTTCCATAAAAAACTGAAAATTAGATCAACGTAGGGATAAAAGGCTGAAAATGAAGTAGTGCAGTATTTTCTAATTAATGAATCAAATTTGTAGTGATTTCAAGCCATTTTGAAGCCTTTTCTAGATAATATAATTTTTTGGAAATTGGCATGAAGGAAGGAGGGGGAGGGGGTATCAGAATGCAATTCCACGCCTATGAGCTCTGATTACCATACCTACTTGTTATCCGTTGGATTGATTTATAGGCTCAATTTTTCTAAATCTGTTTTTGGCTCTTCTGATCCATAAACATTTTTGGCAGTTTTTTTAAATAGAATAAAAATGACGTTTTTGCAAACACATAACAGTAAATGACCGAAATTGGGTTCATGTCTTACTTTTGACCAGAAAAATGGGTTAGTAGTTCTTTTAAGCTGATCTTAAACTTTCAGCAGTTTTTTTTAATTTTTTAGTTCTTCAAAAAATAAAAAATAAAAAAATACTTACATATACATTGATTTTTCATTTGATGAATTATTTACGAGTTCGAATTATTCTGTTGTGAAAATCAATTTCAAAGGTGATACTGACTCCTCGAAATCAAATTTTATTATTTCTGGCCATTTTAGACTCTCTAATGCAATCTTCAATTTTTCCAAAATTTTTGAATTTTCTGGGTGAAAAATAGTAGAAATACCCCAATCATAAGCTCTTACCTAAAATCAATTTTTAAACGTTTTGGAGAAATAAAAAATTCTGAAAGAATTGAAGATCACGCTGGAAACTCCAGAATGGCTAGAAATGGTAGAATTGAATTGGGGAGTGAAGGAAGTTTGGAGTAGGAGGAGGGAGAGAAGAAGGAAGGTTTATATTTGCCTTAGAACTGAATATCGTTATTTTTACCGAAAAAGTACTCTTGAAAAAAATCATGTACTTCAGAAAATCAATTTTGATATTTTCAAAAAATTTTCTGAAAGTCAAAAAAGCTACCAATCGATTTTGAAAGTCGAAAAACGGATATCTTGAACCGATTTTCAACGTCGTATCTCAATTTGATCTGTGTTTTTCATGAAGAGTAAATCGAATTTGAATTTTCAAATTTTCGTTTAAAATTAGAAAAAAAAAGTTTCCAAGTAGGTATAGGTATGCTTAGAATACTCCGCTGTGAAAAAAACTTTTTGAACACCCAGTCGCTGATTTTGATTTTTCTTTAAGTAGAGCATGGAAGCTCGTAAGCCGTTTCTGAAAATATTTCATCGGGCCAAACAGGTCTCCTATAAGGTTGGAAATTTTCCAAAGTATGTAGGTACTTACTCCAAAAAACCTGCAACTTGATGAAAAAGTGCAATGACCAAATTGTGACATTATTACGGATTGAAATTCCGAAATGTTCGATTAGGCAACTATGACTCTGAGAATATTTTCTCTGCTCAATTGTAAGAGCCACATTGGGACGTGATAGGAAAAAAGTGTATTTTTGGGCCCAAAATTTTTCAAAAAAATATTCCAAAATCTCAAAATGTGCGATTCGGCAGCTACAACTTCGCGAACTGTAGGTACTGTCAGCGTGTTTTGGGAAGCACTTGCAACTTGAGTGAAAATGGAATTTTTTTGACTAGATAGTAGACACATTTTTTTTTTTTCAAAAAAAGTCTGGCGACTTGACTTTTTTTATCGGTTTTTGCACTTTTGGAGCACTTTGGAAAATTCAACGCCTTGAAGGATTCTCAATTTTCTGTTCGTGCTTCTGAAATGTTTTTCGACTATAATTTCCTACGCTCTAGTGAGAAAAAAACGATGGCTAGAGCCTAGAAGCATTCCTGGAAGTTATCCTTTAAATTTGTAAGACTGTTTTCAAAAGAAACTACGAATAGAATCTTCGAAAAGAGAAAAAAAAGCGTCTCGAAATGACCCATATTTTTTTCTTTGTTAGGGTGAACATTTTGACCATTTTTTGCGGTAGGTAGGTAGGTGTAGGTTAGAGTATTATCCTGACCATTCGGAGAACCGCGCTGTCCAAAGAAAAAAAAAAGATGAAAAAATAAAGAAAAGACTCGCATTTATAATTTTTACCAATTCGTGGAAGGATTTTTACATTTTAAT
This sequence comes from Planococcus citri, assembly GCF_950023065.1. NCBI lineage: Eukaryota > Metazoa > Arthropoda > Insecta > Hemiptera > Pseudococcidae > Planococcus > Planococcus citri. The sequence continues at coordinate 56,529,870 of NC_088679.1, forward strand.
TTATGATCATCCAGAGTACTATAGGATAGCTCAGCTCAGCGGGTAGAATATTCGATGTTATTTAAGCATATTAGGCGGCTAAAATGTCCTACACGGTCGACATTAAAACACCACTTTCTATAACGACAGTGGCGCCTTGAACGTCACCGAAACGTTGGAAGACGAAAACACCGTCACAGTAATTTCTCAAAACAATACACAAATAAAAGGGTGAAAAAAAGAGAACGCTTGTTTTACATCAGCACAATAAATTCTCGTAAAAGACCGGTTGCTACTAATCAGCAACGTAGACAGAACCAA